>NC_068362.1:37370369-37492869 GCF_020536995.1 Dreissena polymorpha | reverse complement strand
CAAAAACGGAGAGAGGCCCGACTAGAAGCATACAGTCGGGCTGCTATTCATCAGTGCAATGATAAAGAGGACTGTATCTGCACGGGAAGCAAGGTTAAAGGTGATGCAAGCAATATTGAGAGCGACTTTGATGTAATGTTTGAACCGACGAGTGTTGTATCGACTTCGGTACGGATGATGCGAACGAATTTTCTTCCGAAACCATATTAAGAATTGATACGGGTTATTCTTCACAGGCATATTGTAAACTAAAGAAAGATATAGTTCACGCGCAATGTCTGGAAGCAATTGTCAATTATTTAACGCCAGATGAGCATGGGAACACTTTGTTGAGTAGCGACCTTTATTATGAGCACACGAAGCATATTATTGACGGTTGTGTGCTTAAACCGCGTTCTGGTCAGGCGTGTCCATTAACAGATGGGACACTTGAGTACGATTATGTTCATGCTCTTCGCTGCCACATTCCAAGTTTATTGCACCAATGGGGTAAGATGTATCGCCGGTGGCCAACTCAGAACATCGTTCAGAGGGTCGAATCAATGAGGGAGGGGGGTGTTACCCCTGTAGGCTTTAAAGGAAGTACAGTTAAGCATCTCGAGCGGAGGATATGTTTTTCTTATGGTGAAACTGAACGTATGTACAATCTGAATGACACTCAGTTAAAGAGTATATATATATATATGTAGCGACCAAACATGTAATGGAAGGGCGAATAGGAAGAAAAAAGTAAAGACGATTGAAATATAAAAGCAGTGTAGGCTTAAGTTTGTGCAAAAAATACGAGAACGAAGGGGTAATTTTATATTGGTAAAATGAACATCGTTATGTGTTGTGTGAAAAAATAAAAAACTTGTACATGGTATCGTTATGTGGAATGTGTCAAAATATAAAAAAACGTACATGGTATCGTTATTTCGACTGAGTAAGAATACAAAACACGTATATGGTTTTGACATGTGGTCTTTGCAAGAATATAAACATATACATGGTATCGTTATATGGTCTTTGCAAGAATATAAAACATATACAAATTATCGTTATATGGTCTTTGCAAGACTATAAAACACGTTCAAGGTATCCTTATATAGTCTTTGCAAGAATATATAACACGTAAAAGGTATCGCTACATAGTCTTTGCAAGAATATATAACACGTTAAAGGCATCGTTACATGGTCTTTGCAAGAATATTAAACATAAACAAAGTATCGAAACATGGTCTTTGCAAGAATATAAAACACGTAAAAGGTATCGCTACATAGTCTTTGCAAGAATATATAACACGTACAAGGTATCGTTACATGGTCTTTGCAAGAATATTAAGCATAAACAAAGTATCGAAACATGGTCTTTGCAAGAATATAAAACACGTAAAAGGTATCGTTCTGAACGTATGTGTACTGAAAACGTACAGCCTTGATTTTTTTATTTTTACACAAAACACATAACGATACAGGACTCACTCACGCATGCACTCACTCATTTATTTATGTATTTATTTATTTTCTAATAATGTTCATGTATAATTTGCTTAGTTTGTAAGTTTAGAGTAAAATTTAGAAATGATAGTTTAAGTCTACCCTCATGACTCATGTTTCACTTCTGTTTGATCGATAAATCGAAAATAACCTCCATTTGTTCATCGGATTCAGTGGTAATATAATGTAGTGTTCCGAAAATGTTTGCACTTTGATGCTTCGTCATATATCGGGATACACAAACACAGTGACAATGGGGTCAATAATCTTATACATTATATTTTTTAATACGAAAGGGTATTATTAATCGTATGATCGCAATTCCCTACCATCGAGGTAATTTTATCAGAGCGTTTTTATGCAAATTAAGATGTTTGCATGCTAGATGTTTGAATTCGTTTTCTCAAACTTTTAACCGTTTCTGTTATTACCTTCGTAACACCGGTTTGTGTTGCTCTCAACGACCTAAACCGTCAGTTTTCAGGAAACGTCTAATGTCGTAGTAAGAACGTCAATGTATTTGTCTCAAAAGAAATTCAGAACCCGTCAACCATCTCCTCGGGGATCCAGCTATATGGTGTCATCGCGTAAACGAGGCTTTTCTAAGACCGTAGCGTTTTAAATCTCGCATTTAATTTAAACATGCACACAGCAGTATCCGTAAGGACATGTGTATAGCGTCAACTGTTTCAAAGAATAAATTCACGTGCTTATAAAATACCACATCACACCGTTTAGTAAACATAAATGTTTAACTTTAAACTGTTGGGTGAAACCATTGTCTGTTATCGGTATACATATTTATTTTCTCAATAAAGCAAATGCACTTGTCCATTGCCTTATGGCATTTGTCTGCCAGGTTTTATGACCTTAATGTGGTTTAAAAAAACACATTGTCGTAGTGTCGAAAGATAAGCCCAACAGGACAGAACTTTTGGGAAAATATCATGGTAATATAAACTTTTCGAAAATTTCGAGTCATTAATTATGGACGAAAAATGTCCAAACATTTAAAGTCATGGAAAATAATTATTTTTGCTGAGAATTGGAGTGTCCGTTATTACGGTAATCATTCTAATCAACGTCATGCTACACATCATCCTTAATCGATTGATAAGTAAGGCCGAACAACTGCTGACCGAAGAGCAGGCTGGATTCAGAGCTGTGTGGAGCACAGCGGAACAGATCTTCAACTGCAGAATCATCATTGTGGCATGATGGCTTATGGCATGGTATGAGAAGATTCAACGATGTAGGGCTGGTGCAAGTCAGCAGCGCAGTACTTCTCAACGGACAGGTATGGGGGCTTCTTAAGAACATCAATGGGCGTCCGCCAGAGATGTCTGCTCTTTCTCGTATCTTCCTTTTGAAGATAATGCAGGAGACCACCACACCTCTATCTGCATCGGTGGAAGACCCATCTCCAACTTGAGATTTACTTATGACATTGACCTCATGGGTGGCACCAACAGTGAACTTCAATATCTCATCAACAGACTATGAAAAAGGCAAGAGAATGCATGTGTTTGTGATTGATGTCAGCAGGCAAAATTCGAAGATAATGGTTAACAGAACGACCAACATAAGTTCAGACATCACAATAAACGGCGAGAAATTTGAAGAAGTTACCACCTTGAAGTACTTGGGCTCAACCCTGTCCAATAATGGTACCAGTAATGCTGAGGTCCGAATACCAATTTCCATATTTTCACGGCGATCGCAGCGATGGCGAGACTGAGCATGTTGTTGCCAAGAAACTCCATCAGCATCCCCACCAAGTTCAGTCTCTACGAGTCCCTCGAAGTCTCCATGCTACTTTACGGCTGCGAGATCTGAATGCTTCCCTCGGACAGAGAACGCATGATACAGGCATTTGAACATAAATGTCTCTGAAGACTCCTCTGTTTCTTCTATACGGAGCACAAGAGCAACGAGTACGTCCGGAACATGACTGCAACACTTGTTGGTCCACAAGAGCCACTACTGGCGACCATCAAACGACGAAAGTTTGCTTGGTTTTGACACGTCACCAGGCACGACTATCTGTGCAAGACTGTTCTACAGGGCACGCTAGAGGGAGTTCGACAACGAGGCCGTCAGAAGAAAAGCTGGATAGATAATATAAAAGAGTGGACATCACTTACCATTTAAGAATTACTTTCAGGAGCACACAACAGACCAGAAAGGCGGAGGATTTCTGTATCGTCGTCCCTCATTTGACCCCCCCCCCAAACAAGACAACCATACAAAGTGTGTGACATTTAACATCTTTCTTAAGTTTATTAAGAATTAATACAATAACAAAATGTCCATTCATGCATGTTTATTTATAGTTTATCGATACAGTTAATTGCAAATTATACATAAATTTCAGTTCAAACGAAAAATCTAGTGAGTGTAAATTTATATTAAAGTTTAGCACACTATTTAACTTTAAAGGGTTCTTTTCACATATTGTGGCATGTATTGAAGCTTGTCATTAAATGCTTTATATTGAAAAATTTAAACATTGGACCCAAACATCTCTAGTAAAAAAAACAAGAATACAATTTAAAACTGGAAAAAAGTAACCCTCAACTGGGCTCGTACCACTGACCCATGGAGTAATGGAGCTCATGCTATAGGCGGATGTATTTATTCGGTGTAGCTGTCGTGCATTAGATATAAAATGGGTGACCGCCTCGGTGCGGTATTTAGTTCAGATATATGCAAGATAATCGTATCGGTACGGAATTTAGTGCATTAGATATAAGCTGGGTGACCACGTTGGTACGGTATTTAGTGCATTAGATATAAGCTGGGCGACCGCCTTGGTATGGTATTAAGTGCATTAGATAAAAGCTGGGTGACCGCCTTGGTGCGGTATTAAGTGCATTAGATATAAGCTGGGTGAGCGCCTCGGTGCGGTATTAAGTGCATTCGATATAAGCTGGGTGAGCGTCTTGGTGCGGTATTAAGTGCATTGCATATAAGCTGGGTGACCGCCTTGGTGCGGTATTAAGTACATAAGATAAAAGCTTGGTGTGCGCTTCGGTGCGGTATTAAGTGCATTACATATAAACTGGGTAAGCGCCTCGGTGCAGTATTAAATGCATTAGATTTAAGATGCGTGACCGCCTCGGTGCGGTATTAAGTACATTAGATATGAGTTGGGTGAGCGCCTCGGTGCGGTATTAAGTGCATTAGAAAAAAGCTGGGTGACCGCCTTTGTACGGTATTTAGTGCATTAGATATAAGCTTGGGTGAGCGCTTCGGTGCGGTATTAAGTGCATTAGATATAAGATGCGTGACCGCCTCGGTGCGGTATGAAGTGCATAAGATAAAAGTAGGGTGAGAGCCTCAGTACGGTATTAAGTGCATTATATATAAGCTGGGTGACCGCCTTGGTACGGTATTTAGTGCATTATATATAAGCTGGGTGAGCGCCTCGGTGCGGTATTAAGTGCATTACACATTAGCTGGGTGACCGCCTCGGTACGGTATTCAGTGCATTAGATATAAGTTGGATGAGCGCATTGGTACGGTATTTAGTGCATAAGATATAAGCTGGGTGACCGCCTTGGTACGGTATTTAGTGCATTAGATATTAGCTGGGTGACCGCCTCGGTGTGGTATTTTGTGCTTTAGATATAAGCTGGGTGAGCGCCTCGGTGCGGTATTAAGTGCATTAGATATAAGCTTGGTGAGCGTGTGGGTGCCGTATTAAGTGCATTAGATGCAAGCTGGGTGACCGCCTTGGTACGGTATCAAGCGCATTAGATATAAGCTTGATGAGCGCCTCGGTGCGGTATTAAGTGCATTAGATATAAACTGGGTGAGCGCCTCGGTGCGGTATTAAGAGCATTAGATATAACCTAGGTGATTGTCTTGGTGCGGTATTAAGTGCATTAGATATAAGCTGGGTGACAGCCTAGGTGCGGTATTAAGTGCATAAGATATAAGCTGGGTGACCGCCTCCGTGCGGTATTAAGTGCACTACATATAACCTGGGTTAGTGCCTCGGTGCGGTATTAAGTGCGTAAGATATAAGCTGGGTGAGCGCCTCGGTGTCGTATTAAGTGCATTAGATAAAAGCTGGGTGCGCGCCTCGGTGCGGTATGAAGTGCATTAGATATAAGCTGGGTGAGCGCCTCGGTGCGGTATTAAGTGCATTAGATATTAGGTGGGTGAGCGCCTCGGTGCGGTATTATGTGCATTAAATATAAGCTGGGTGACCGCCTTGGTACGGTATTTAGTGCATTAGATATTTGGTGGGTGAGCGCCTCGGTGCGGTATTATGTGCATTAAATATAAACTGGGTGACCGCCTTGGTACGGTATTTAGTGCATTAGATATAAGCTGGGTGAGCGCCTCGGTGTGGTATTAAGTGCATTAGATATAAGCTGGATGAGCGCCTCGGTGCGGTATTAAGTGCATTAGATTTAAGCTGTGTGAGCGCCTCGGTGCGGTATGAAGTGCATTAGATATAAGCTGGGTGAGCGCCTCGGTGCGGTATTAAGTGCATTAGATATTAGGTGGGTGAGCGCCTCGGTGCGGTATTATGTGCATTAAATATAAGCTGGGTGACCGCCTTGGTACGGTATTTAGTGCATTAGATATTTGGTGGGTGAGCGCCTCGGTGCGGTATTATGTGCATTAAATATAAACTGGGTGACCGCCTTGGTACGGTATTTAGTGCATTAGATATAAGCTGGGTGAGCGCCTCGGTGTGGTATTAAGTGCATTAGATATAAGCTGGATGAGCGCCTCGGTGCGGTATTAAGTGCATTAGATTTAAGCTGTGTGAGCGCCTCGGTGCGGTATTAAGTGCATTAGATATAATCTGGGTGAGCGACTCGGTGCGGTATTAAGTGCAATAGATATAAGATCGGTGATCACCTTGGTACGGTATTTAGTGCATAAGATATAAAATGGGTGAGCGCCGCGGTACGGTATAAAGCGCATTAAATGCAAGCTGGGTGACCGCCTGGGTGCGGTATTTAGTGCATTACATATAAGCTGGGTGAGCGCCTCGGTGCGGTATTAAGTGAATTAGATATAACCCTGGTGACCGCCTTGGTACGGTATTAAGTGCATTAGATATAAGCTGTGTGAGCATGTAGGTGAGGTATTAAGTGCATTAGATATAAGCTGCGTGACCGCCTCGGTGAAGTATTAAGTGCATTCGATATAAGCTGGGTGAGCGTGTCGGTGCGGTATTAAGTGCATTAGATATAAGCTGGGTGACCGCATTGGTACGGTATTAAGTGCATTAGATATAAGCTTGGTGAGCGTCTCAGTGCGGTATTAAGTGCATTGGATATAAATTGGCTGAGCGCCTCTGTGCGGTATTAAGTGCATTAGATTTAAGCTAGGTGATTGTCTCGGAAAGGTATTAAGTGCATTAGATATAAGCTGGGTGACCGCCTAGGTGCGGTATTCAGTGCATAAGATTAAGGCTGGGTGACCGCCTCGGTGCGGTATTTAGTGCATTACATATAAGCTGGGTTAGCGCCTCGGTGTGGTTTTAATTGCATAAGATATAAGCTGGGTGAGCGCCTCGGTGCGGTATTAAGTGCATTAGATATAAGCTGCGTGACCGCCTCGGTGCGGTATTCAGTGCATTACATATCAGCTGGGTTAGCGCCTGGGTGTGGTTTTAATTGCATAAGATATAAGCTGGGTGAGCGCCTCGGTGCGGTATTAAGTGCATTAGATATAAGCTGCGTGACCGCCTCGGTGAGGTATTCAGTGCAATAGATATAAGCTGGGTGAGCGTCTCGGTTCGGTACTAAGTGCATTCGATATAAGCTGGATGATCTCCTTGGTACGGTATTAAGTGCATTAGATATAAGCTGGGTGAGCGCCTCGGTGCGGTATTAAGTGCATAAGACATAAGCTGGGTGCCCGCCTCGGTGCGGTAATAAGTGCATTAGATATGAGCTGGGTGAGCGCCTCGAAGCGGTATTAAGTGCTTTTGATATTAGGTGGGTGAGTGCCTCGTTGCGGTATTAAGTGCATTAGATATAAGCTGGGTGACCGCCTTGGTACTGTATTTAGTGCATTAGATATAAGCTGGGTGAGTGCCTCGGTGCGGTATTATGTGCATTAGATATAAGCTGGGTGAGCGCCTCGGTGCGGTATTAAGTGCATAAGATATAAGCTGGATGAGCGCCTCGGTGCGGTATGAAGTGCATTAGATAAAAGCTGCGTGACCGCCTCGGTGCGGTATTAAGTGCATTAGATATAAGCTGGGTGACCGCCTTGATATGTTATTTAGTGCATTAGATATAAGCTGAGTCAGCGCCTCAGTGCGGTATTAAGTGCATTAGATATAATATTAAGCTGGGTGAGCGCCTCGGTGCGGTTTTAAGTGCATTAGATATAAGATGGGTGAAAGCCTTGGTACGGTATTAAGTTCATAAGATATAAGCTGGGAATGCCCTCGGTACGGTATTCAGTGCATAAGATATAATCTGGGTGACCGCCTCGGTGCGGTTTTAAATGCATTAGATATAAGCTGGGTGAGCGCCTCGGTGCGGTATTAAGTGCATTAGATATAACCCTCGTTACCGCCTTGGTACGGTATTAAGTACATTAGATATAAGCTGTGTGAGCGCCTCGGTGAGGTATTAAGTGCATTATATATAAGCTGGGTGAGCGCCTCGGTGCGGTATTAAGTGCATTAGATATAAGCTGAGTGACTGCCTTGGTACGGTATTTAGTACATTAGATATAAGCTGGGTGAGCGCCTCGGTGCGGTATTAAGTGCATTAGATATAAGCTGGGTGAGCGTCTCCGTGCGGTATTAAGTGCATTAGATATAAGCTCGGTGACCGCCTTGGTACGGTATTAAGTGCATTAAATATAAGCTGGGTGACAACTCGGTGCGGTATTAAGTGCATTAGATATAAACTGGGTGAGCGCCTCGGTGCGGTATTAAGTGCATTAGATATAAGCTAGTTGATCGTCTCAGTGCGGTATTGAGTGCATAAGATATAAGCTGGGTGACCGCCTAGGTGCGGTATTAAGTGCATAAGATATAAGCTGGGTGACCGCCTCGGTTCGGTATCTAGTGCATTACATATAAGCTGGGTTAGTGCCTCGCTGCGGTATTAAGTGCATAAGCTATAAGCTGGGTTCTCGCCTCGGTGCGGTATTAAGTACATTAGATATAGGCTGGGTGAGCGCCTCGGTGCGGTATTAAGGGAATTAGATATAAGCCGGATGTGCGCCTCGGTGCGGTATTAAGTGCATTAGACATTTGCTTAGTGAGCGCCCTTTTGCGGTATTAAGTGTAACAGATATAAGCTGGGTGAATGCCTCGGTGCGGTATGAAGTGCATTAGATAAAAGCTGCGTTACCGCCTCGGTGCGGTATTAAGTGCATTAGATATAAGCTGGGTGACCGCCTTGTTACGTTATTTAGTGCATTAGATATAAACTGGGTGAGCGCCTCGGTGCGGTATTAAGTGCATTAGATATAAGCTGGGTGAGCGTATTGGTGCCGTATTTAGTGCATATGTCATAAAATTGCTGTAATTTCTGGGCCCGTATTCACCAACCACCTAAGTATTAAGGCTAAAATTTCCTTAATTTTCTAAGAATTTACCTAAGGCAATATGTCAAACGCAAACAAAATGTTGATTTAGCAAGACTAAGAGGTCGCACAAGTGCAACTACTCAAGTCGCCGGCCAGAAAAGTAGTTCTTTTTCTGTTGGAGTTTTGTTAAGTTTATTAGAGAATGTGATTTGTCCTACTGGTAACAGATGATGCTGTCATGGCACAATGGTAGACATGCTTATGCGGTTTTGGGGTAAAAGTATAATAGTGATAATACTACCATTCAACTGATTCCAGATACGTTCTTAAGATTATTTATTTATTTTTTATATTATTGTGTAATCAACACAATCTTTTAGTCAGAAGTTTTTATATTAAAATTGAGTCCTAATTTGCTATTCATTTTTATGTGTTATATTGAAATCACATTTGAACAGAAATGTTAATTTTGAGGCATAAGAGTGAATATGATAAAACTAGGTTTGAAGATGAATCGAATCGAAAAAATCGGTATCGGAGTGTCTGAAATCGAAATCGAATCGAGCTGTTGGTAGATCGTTGCAGCTCTACAGACATGCACATATAAGCACCAAGGGTGCTTTACATTTTGCTCAGGAACGAGATGGAGTGGAGGAGCATTTATTTGAGGTCAAAGTAATAAAATTCTTTTAGAAGAAAATCATAGAAACTTAACTGTCGCTCACAAAGTTATTCAAACATTGCGGTGAAAAATTCATATTGATTGCTAGGTTTGCTTTTTTATGGGCTATGGCGTTGTTATGAAATATCTGTTACTATGTAGTAGAATTTACAATGTATTTTTTTAACCTGTTGTAAATCAGCCGGATTCATGAATGGAGTCAGAAGCCATCTCTTGCACGGATAACCTGAATCTCCCAGGAGATATTGGTGTTGGTCATAGACAATGTTCTGCTCCATGATTTGATGTAAGCCGCTTTGCCTGAGTATTCTGGCATCATGGACAGCACCAGGCCATCGCGGTACAATGTCTCTAATAAGACAATTGGCATCAAACATGATCTGTAGTAAAAAAAACATTATATGGAGATACAAACATAGTTTTAATATTATTTTCCACTTGTATATTTTTTACCACTGTTATATTTGTAGCATAGTACACTATACCATATTAGAAAAACATATGAACAACAAATAAGACGTTATATTAAAATGTCATTCACAATCCATGCATTTCAGTATAAAAAGAGAATATACGAAAGAAGAATCTTAAATTGGCTCCCAATTAATTATTGGATTTTTTTTGGCGTTTTAAATCAAATAAGCCTAATTATTGTGCACATTAGAAAAGGTTATCAGAATAAATCATAAACTGTATGCATATATTGAAAATGTGTTTATATTAATGATTAAACTTTAAAAAAAAACATTGAACACTGATTCACAAAGTCGAAGAATTAAATAAAATATATATAGCTATGTTTTCGTTATTTTGAAAATAACAACATTACCCAGGTGTTTATGTAATGATATCCCATCCGGTTGACATACGCTGGTTCATCCACATGTGGGGCTTGTATTTGGACATGTGTGCCATCTATTACCCCAATCACATTTGGAAATCTGGCAATATTGTAGAAATCCTCCTTTATTTGGCGGATTTCTCCCGCAGCAGTTGGTAGATTTATGAATTGTCTTACAATTTCAGGCTCTGTCAACGCATCAGTAACCTGTGTAATAACCCGTGAAACTGTGGGTTGAGAAACCTCATGGACATCACCATCATTTAGTTGAATGGTAGATGTCGCAAAATATCGTAATGAAATGAGAATTTTTTCGATACTGTTCAAACTATTTTTTCTGTTGTTTGTTGGTGCAATTACAGGAGTAAGTAGGTCATTCAGAAATAAAATCCCCTGTCTGTCCAAACGGTAGCATTCAATAAGTTCAGAATTTTGTAGACTGTCCAGTAAATCTACCCTGTGAATAAAACGTCTAGCCATTCTGAAAAAGCAAATCAATTATTTAAGCAAATAAACAGAAAAATAGTTTGCACTTACTTCATAATTCCGTGTTAATAGTAAAACACACATTCGTAGACATTGCAAAAGGGAAAGATAAACACAATCTGACATGCGATACAGTATAACCACATTGTCAGACATGTAAACACATCCCAGGCACAAGTACATAAAGCCTGCTTGTGTCCTATTATTTTCATTTCTTCAAATATATGACGCATACTGAGAAACGACGTTAAATGATACGGGGAAAAGCCCGCGAAGCGGGCGTTGACCGTTTATTTGTATCTCTTTTCTGAAATACAAAGAGACATTACCTTATAGGCTATCAAGTCAAATAATTCCTGCCGTCACCTATTTTCGCGATGGAAAATCATAGAGCGCTGGAGCACATAGACACTTCGACAAACGCTATATGACACGTAGATGCATTCCTCATGAAATAATACGGCATGGCAGTAATAATTAAGTAGCGAATCATACTCTATGTTATTGTATTATGATTTTCTACGATCAAAATACGTCTGTTTGCTTCCCTGTGTGACACTTCCTGTTTCCCATAATGCATTGCAAATTGAAAATTGCTCTAGATGTTGTAAACAAAATCTTTAAAAAGATAACCCGTCTAAATTATTTGCGTACTTCCGGTTAACAATACCGAATAAGATTAGTTTCGAATTAACTTCTTCAATGAACCCAATATTCTATAGTTAATATTATCCCTTTACATAAATAAACAATTGTTTAAAAGTTTAATTTGTTAACAACATGAACGGCCGCGTTTCTTTCGTCGACAACTATACATGTCTGTGTGACGTCACTGCTTTCGTCAATACGTCATTAAGAAGTAAAAATTGAAACTGACATACTCTGGTGGATGTTTACATTGTTGAAATTTAATAAATTAATGGAATGCACTCGATTGGTAAGTCATTATTCAATTAAAATATTGCGTTTGGTTACATGAAACATCAATCTATATAATATTGCTAAAGATTACCTTTGATAACATGGGAACTGTGTTCGGCACATACAAAATTTCGCCGATTTTAAATTTAAGGTCATTATTATTCAGTCAAACTAATGGAACATAAAAGTTATCATTTTATTAAGTTTTGGATTTATTTCTTGAGTATATTCTACGTGATTATTCTAAAGACCCTTTCTTTTGGGATGTATTAAGTTACGTTGTGATTGTAAACAATATTGCATCTCCGACTCATACTCGATCATTTTCGTACCAAACTGTTTCAAACTGTAAAAAATCAGACTGTGCTTACAAACACATTGGGAATAGACTACCGGTAATTCATATGTACATTTTATGGATTCTTTTTGATTTTCTTTTAGAAGCTGCTCTGTCAAATGCTGGACTTCACACATTCCATGCAGCATTCTGCTGAGCAAAACTGACTGCGTGCTTTGTACTCAATAACGAAGCAATTCTGGACCTATAAAGCTTGACCGGGACTGAAACATTAGCAATTGTGACTCTGTACTGTTCAACGTTAGTGGACTGTAAAGAAACTGCAATTATCGTGAAGAGACTCTGTATGTCTGTAAGCAAAAAGAATATACAGCATAACAAATATCAGGTGTGAAAACAATGTGAAAGAATAGTGAAATTAACAATTTGCAATCAGGCATGTAAAATGAATTGTTGATATTAAAAATGATAGTTCCCAGGCAGCTCTAGACGTTTTTTTCTGTATTTCTATTACTAGTATTAATTCATAAAATGTATGCCACAATTAAAAAGCACACTCTGTTTAGAGACCATTGTGTTGTCTCATTGTGTAATGATGACTTTGAGTAATTCATTGTACATTAAACAATATCTACTAAGTTGTTTTTAAGTATCAGATTTCTTGTTTATTATATAAATGAATGTTAATTTTTGCTTAAATATAAATGTGCATAATGCAGTGCCAGTAGCACACTTTGCAATATTTTTATTACAAAAGAGTGTGTTGTAAACTTATACCTTTAATTAATAATCCTTGCCTAAAAATTCATTTGACACACCTGAGACCATGTGTATTACCATTATTATTTTGCACATTATGCTGACACTTTGAAAAAATTGCAAATAAGCGAAAAGCAGAAGTTTAGTCTTGTCAACTGTCTCTGATTAATTTTTTGTAGCATATAAGAAGCGAAAGTGTAGGATACGGTATTAATTTTATTTGATGACTTCTTGTTATAATTTCTTCATAGAAGGCGTACTGGATGAGTGGAGTATTTTTTTTGGTTCTACATCTTTGATGAAGTCAACTCAATGACATTTAGTGCCATGACTGAGCGTGTTTTTTAACTAACAAACGCGTGGTAGAAACTTACCGAATATATGCAAACTCATAACAGTGTGTCTAATACTACATTTGTTGAGTGCACAGAAACAAGGGCGAGAAGATAAGGGTATAAATGAACATACTGAATGTGTTATTTTGTTTATGAGCTTGAACATACAAAAACTTGACTTTATTCAATTGGGATGTACATGCAGTTTAATAATCGGGTTGTTATTTTATTATCATATTCATGTGGGAACTTCCTCATTCACATGCAATACGCAGCTGCTGTCTATATGTTTAATGCCACATTCCATAATGACTGAATATCTTTACTTTCAAAACATGACAATGAATTAAATGAAATGAAAATAAACGAAATAATGTAATTAAATTCAGGTGAAAAATATTTGATTATATTTTATTTAAATATGGTGTGGTAAATTATTTACTGGTAAAACAATTCTTGTTGATAACAGTAAATTCGTGATAATAAGTATGTTGTTGTTTATTTTTTGTCTCACACATTAAGTGACAGGTACACTCATATATTTAGCGTTAAGCTTATGATGTGGGTCTTCATCATAAACCAAAATTTTTGCTACTAGTATTTTCTCCTTAGCACCAACCTAGTAATGTTCAATCTGTGTATGCCATAAGCGATAGTTTTTACCAACTATTAATTCCTGAGGATTCAGAAAAATACAATAAGCTTACCACATTTCATGACATAAGCTCTAACAGTGCGGAAGATATGCAAAGAGTATTGTGTCCAAAGCCAAAGGTGATATTTCTGGTCTGTGTAATTTTGCGCAGTGAATGAGCAGTGAATGAGGTCTATGCACTTCTTTCAAGATAGACGCAAACACTCCCGCAAGCATTGTTGCATTTATATGTTTATTAACATTAAAAAAGTACAAAAAGTTTTTCATTTACATATGCAGGGGATACTTTTACGATGTCGATGATTTAGACATGGGACCAAAATAATGAAGTACGACACCATTCTTTTTTGTGCTTAAGTTAAATAAAATCGTTTTAGAAATAATCTCGCCCTAAAACATAAATGGCATCCCTGCATATGGAAAACATCAATAAAACCAAAGACCTATAGGTATTCTATAGGTCTTTGATAAAACACAGTTTCGCAAGATTTTTTTTTAAATTCTAACATTGTTTTGAAAAATGTAAACAAAAAATGAAATACATGTTTAAGAGTTTGAAAACAGTACAAGGGGTTACTATACAAAAAGCATAGCTTCATAAACTTGTTTAAGATTTGAACAAATTACAGGGGTTCCGCTGTCGATCGCCATTGGCGCCAAATGGCGCTAAATTTTTAAATGTGGCTCCAATTTTTTTAAAGTGGCAAATTTCAAAAAATCGGTAAAATCCTATCCGAAAATGTACTGCTAGTCGAAAGCACGCGACCGAGCATTAGCGGCCAGCGTCTGTCAGTTGTAAATATTGATTTACGACGATGTAAGCGACCTACAGTGCAGAGTGCATTAGAAATCACCGAAGCGTGTAAGTGTTACAAACGGTGTTTTTACTGCTATTGTCAAGTTTTATGGGGGTTATTATCGAATTAACGGCTCCTTTATGATATTGAGCAATAAGTTAAGTAACGTGGGGACAAACTGTCACGACGATCAATAATTATAATGATTATTAGGCCCGCTATTTCTTTGTTAAAATCAAAACCATGGGGCTGGCAAAAGCATTTAATTTCTCCACATCAACAAATAAAAACTTGTTTCAACAGGTATTTGTGAGCATTTCTGTTTAATAGATTCATTATTGTAATGTTCTGGGAAGGATATAAATTGATTAAGATAACAACAATTTCTGAATTAAATATAAAACATTCACTCGATGTACTATATTTCGGATATGTTAAATTCGGACATTTAAAGATAGGGACATTTATGTGTTGGTTTGATGTTGGTAGTTTGTAAAAATATGTTTTATGTTATTTCAGGAAACTAGAATGGATGGTGGCATTTATCTGGGCCTTTCTATCAGAAAAAAGGCGTGAACAACAGTCATTTAGTTGAACCTGGAAATCATCCACCACAAACAGAAAACTTGTTAACAACAGAAGCTGATGTATATCATGTCCAAATGACCAAATGTAACTGTTAAAAACTTTGAAGTGAGATGCTTTATTTTCTGATTCCCTTTCAAATGATGAACATTGGTGTGATTTTATGTTTAAATAATTTCGAAACATTTATGCAGCATACTGTTTAATACATTGATGTTAACATTATTACATTATTTTCGTTTTCTGTGTTGTTTATCAAGTTGAAAAAAATGTTATTTATATACAAATAAAGCTTATTAAGACTTATGAAGGTATGACTTATAAAGGTACTTATTGTTTTTTTATGAAATAACATACTTTTTGAAGTGATAAAATATAGTCAATGACATTAATGTAGTAAGGTTTCTTAAAATGATTGTTCTTATTAATAAGGTGGAATAACCGACAGTATTCACGCCGCGAAAAAGTGGCGACAACTTTTTTTGGGCCAGTGGAACCCCTGAATTATATTTTATTGCTTTGCTAAATTACATATTGTTTTGTAAAGAAATTGAATGTTTTGTTGCATGATAATGTGCAGACATATATTACCCGTGTTATCTTTAACAAACATCAAATAAGCTTTTGCCCGTAAATTAGGTAGCACCTATTATCATATTACAAAGAAATTCGCGTTAGATGACAACAATTTTATTTCCGGTAGTGTTTAAAAACCGGACTTTGAAAGTCAACGGAAAACATATCGGTCTCTTTTAAGAACGGTGATACATTTCAAAGAAAAAACATACCTTTGTGATGGATTTTGGTCGAGAAATGACGAAAACCACGCAAACTCGTCTGCTACGACGCCATTTTTAAGGTGATTTCGTTGGACTTAATGGAGGTGTATGTGTCCCTTAACTTTGAGGGAAAAAACGGTCAACCTAAGGCGTATTTCTAAGGTTAGGAGTTTTGTGAATATGACTTAAGACATTTCCTCAAATTAAAGGGGAAAACATAAAAAAAACTAAGGCAAAATGACAACCTTAGGTTATTTTTCTCCCTTAGGTGGTTGGTGAATACCGGCCCAGGTCAAACATGGCTTGTAAATAAACAACATTCAAATTGAATGCGTTTTACAATTCAACATAAATACAATACAGTGTCAATTTATTGTGCATTACGAATACATCCTCAATCACGTCGTAAACAATACAGGTAATCGGTGTATATTTATTAACAAGCAGAGATTGTAAGTTTATAAAAGGTTGTTCTTAAACTTTTCAACACCTGATGTTCGATGTAGCCATATGGTTTTGCAGACTCCGTTAAATAATTAGTTCACCTGTATTTAAATATTTCTTTGCGCCGTCAGGAAATCGAACAGCTGGTTTATCGAAGTCGTGTTACAATCTGCCGCACAGCATCAGATGCAAAACCACATTCTTGTCGGAAACTTGCGCGTTTTCAATAGCGTATAATGTCGACATGACGCATAGTGCAGTCTTAAACAGAGCGGCGATGACGATCATTTTGATAGCGAACATTTTACTCGACGTTTTAATGTTAATTTATAACTTATGGTATGCCTTCAACGAGCGGATCTTCTTTCAAATGTTACTGCAGTTAAATATTTAAAAATCTATTACAGAGCTCCAGATAAGGTTTTGTGAAATTCTTAAATTACTACCAGATTTTCAAAAAGAATTCTTAACTCTGAAATTTTATTTTTAACGTTACTAAGTTTTGGAAAATAATTTTTATTTTTTCTTAATGACCTAAAAATAAATAATAATGGTTATTTTCATGCAAATAAATCAAAATAAACATACTTGCAACTTTATTTATACGAGTTCAACAGTGTCTTTTCAGTATTATACAATTTTATTTTTCAAATACCTTCATATGCCCAAACTGTGCTTAGATTGCATGCCTTAGATGAATTTTTACATATTTTACAAATACAACGGGTCTCCCCTTCAATCTTTTCAACGATTAGCCACGGGACTTGTCCCTTCCACTCGTTCAATTTTTTGTGTGTGTTTAAGTTTGGACCCGTCGTGTCGCGTTTTTGTTTAGCTTTTTCGACTGTGTCGGCAACTGAACATACAACATCGTATAAGATCTTTTCTATAATGTCTTTCTAAACATTTAACTTCGGCTCACTTTGCGTACAATATGTTAAAGGCGTGTTTTTGGACGCTTTGCAGTTTTTTAGGACGCTCTCTGGGCGCCGCCATTGTATTTTGACAGATAGAAAGCATACGCCGCTTTTATTGGAAAAAATGCGCATTGTTAAACAAACCCGATAACCATTCTATATAAGCACCGCAAAGATCTTAATACGCGAAAAGAACTCAATAAAAATCGATACGAACCGATCTAAAAATAATATTCGTATTTTGATTTTGTAATTCTGAATGGTACGACAAGATTTTAAAATAAATACGTAACGAACTTGAAAATAATTCGTTATTACGAAAATACGACCCTTATCTGGAGCTCTTGGCAATATTCCAATATTTCTTACAGTTGAAATTATACAAATGAGAGTCACGAAATAACACTTTTGTTTAAAATACCTCTGTCTGTAATACAGGTAATACAGCAATACAGTTTGAAAATTGAACAGTCGCTAACCATGAATCAAAAACGACAGCTGTTCACAACACGAAAATGACCACGTTAATGATAGCCAAAACCCTATAAAGATTAATTGGCTAACAATGGCTTTTCAATTGATGTAGAAGCGAGTTCCGCGTGAGAAAATATCCAAGTGGGCGTTTTTTTAAAAAGAATGTTATTTTTTTTATAAAACATAAATATACAATCGATGAAACGCAAACACTTCCCTCGTTGACATGCGGTGAAACTAATGAACTAAATAATGTAAAATCGATGTACGCAGTGTTGATTTGGAAGAAGTATTTGTTTTCTCAATCGTTGAGTTTATTTTTGAATTTATTTTGTATGTATCAAGTATTCAGTATACCAGTTTTGACCCCAGTTGCAGGAGTTAAACACACTTATAGAAGACCACAAATACCCTTCTAACGCAACAATTACCTTTTTAATACATTCTCGAATTTTTTTTATTATCTGAGATCGTGAACAATTGTAGGATGTACAAATACATCATATTTTAGCATCACGCTATTCGTATTAAAATTGTAATCGATATATTATAATCAAAAGAGCAATAACACTTTTACACAATATTTTAAGAAGTGAAACTTCAGCTGATGGAGCAGTATTGCATTCTTCTTATAAAACAATTGCATGGTCCTTTATTTAATGCAAGTGACCAAAGTCACAAAATGGAACAATCGAAAAATAGATTGTCTTACAGTGAAAAACATAAAACCGTAAATTTCAATGGAAATTTCACTTCATTAGCATTAATCAGGTAACTACGTATTATTTATACCAATAAGTTGCTCTGATGTCAGATAGACACGACACGCATCAAAACCCAAAATATCAGTTGAATGCCAATAGAATGTTCCATTCCCAATTACAGTCCATGGAAGTTTTCCTACGTATACTGTCTGCAAAGAGTTTTAGGTCGTTTCGTTTCACCAATGATCAGCTCGTCACTAAATGTTTTATGACATGATGCTCTTGATATGTTGATGGCAAGACAAACGTTATTTACGTGCCATTTAATACTTGTGTAATACATGTTTTGTAAGTGTGACTCAGGGCTATAGATAACAAGCGTATTTGCGTTATTACGCAGTTAAAATAACCCAAAACGTAATTAAATTCAAAATAAAGTGTACACAAACGCAAATATACATTTAATAGCGTAATTCCCGTAAAAAAACTTACGTGACGAAACGCATTGCTTACGAACACCGGGCGTATTTTTATAGACTGGTTATTTTCCGTACAAAAATGTACCGGATAGTTTAAATGCCGTCCTATGAAGAAAAGATTAAGATTAAAAGTTTCCTATTTAAGTATTATTTTTAACAAGAAAGTTTCCAAACATGTTCGAAAAATTCATATCGGTATTATTAGCCCATACTTTCATTAAACTTTGATATGTACATGCTTTTAAATAGTATGCAAATAAAAGGATCGCCCTTACTAAGGATTATTTAAAGCGCTTTTCAACCAAATGTATTTGTTAAACCTAATTTATGTTTTATAACATATCAATTATCAAATAATTTTATTTGAATAACCTTTGGTGTAATGTTTGATATTCCAGAAGTTCATATTCAATTTACATGTATTGTTGACGAGCTGTTTACTAATGCATGTGTTGGGCGCGTGGCCATGTTGTTATCCCCACGTTCATTTGATGTATCAATAAAACGGGGTAAATGGTTCGAAAGTAATGCCTTACTTTTTAAAAATAGAAATAAAAAGTTTATAACATTTTAACCATCATATTTGTGTATAATAACAAAATTTAAAACAACGCTATATTTATATTTTAACTAATGTCCATACAAGTGTTTGGTTGGTCCACATCGTTGGTGTAATTAATGATCTAAAACAATGTCTATAATAAATTCCAGACTCTTAAATGAACTTTAATAAAAGCTAACTTCAATCGTTACAAATTTTTTTATTTAATCATTACAAAATTGCTTCTTTTTTTAAAATATCTGTGTGTAATTAAAGTGTGTACTAGCAACTAGAGAATATATAGCTTTTTTCTACTTTGTCTGGATTTTTCTTGACTGAGTTCGAATTTAGATTTAAATTGAAGTCTCGATCTGACCAAGGTTCCGTTTGCTGTAAAATTTTCTAATACCATTATCCAATTATTTTACTCTAATTTTATCCTTTGTCGTGACAGATTATTTTAAAAGTATTTTTTAACCTGATTTCCAAAAGATGCAACGTATTTTGGCGTTCACGGGATTTTTGTCTTTGAGTATTTTATTTACATGTTTAATTTCATATTTAACCCATTTATGCTTAGCGTCTAGAAAAAAGGCCTTGGCAAACAGCGTAGACCCAGATGAGACACCGCATGATGCGGCGTCTCATCTGGGTCTTCGCTGTTTGCTTAAAGGAATTTCTGTAAATAATATTCTAAATATAGAAATAAGTATACTAGACATCCATAATTTTGGAAATATATTGATCCAATTTAGAAGGATGGGAGAGTCCACTAGGCATAAATTGGTTAACTCCTTTCCATATTTTGCGTTAACTATACATGAATATGTATAAAAATTGCACGCGTTCTGCAGTAAGGTTCTTTACCTCAGTACAGTATTCCGGTACACTTAAAATTGAAGAATTTTCTACGTGGCCATTGGTCACGTTTTAATGGGGTTTTAAAGGGGCCATTTCACAGATTTTGGTAGATATTGAAGTTTTTCATTACATGTTTTATATTGATAATTGTAAACATTGGATCTAAAGCGCTCCAGTAAACAAAACTAGAATAAAAGTACAGAAATAAAAAAGAATCAATCATCTGGGCTCGCACCACTGACCCCTGGAGTACAAGTCTAACACTTAGACCACTCGGCCACTCGTGCTCATACAATCAAGAATGCTTTTTATGCTTAATACAGTGTAGTGTCACAAAATATAACGACAACCATAGAAATCTCCAAATTATTCAATCGTTTAACCTTGCAACGTTTTATAATTTTCAGGGTTTTAAATCGTCAAAAGATACATATAATGGATATTTTAGAGCATGGTAAATGTTCAGTATTTCTCTTTCCTCGCAAATGGCATAACTACAACGAAAATTTGCGAATCTGAAACATATTATTTTTAATTTTGTCAATTTACCGACACGTGAAATGTCCTCTTTAAGTTGGATTGATATTTCCATATGATAAGACGATTGAATTATTGCTGGTCTAATATCACTTGTATGTACAAGAGGAATACTATTTCTGTGTAGAAGTCTAAAATCTATACGACTCTTGTCAGTGTCACTTGTTATTCTCCATTTTTATTCTCCTTGTAAACTGGGTTTTAGTAGGATTTTAATATCGCTAAATATTCGTATGATTACATGTGCTTTATTTTGCCATTATTTCTCCTACACTTTTTGAAGATGCAACTCTATTCATTTTGTAACATTTTTTTTAAATCCCCACATATTAAGTTAAAGCATGTGAATATTAAATATGCTTGAAATTTATTTTTAAAAATTCTCGTAATTTTGTGTCATTTGGTAAATAAATATTAATTACATATGTAGTGATATAGCATTGTTTTGTGTTTTAATATTCATTAAAATATATCTTCCAATTAAATGCTGTCGGAACTTGTTCATGATGGTTTACCCTATTTTGCTAGTATCTTCTCCGTGTGAGTTGTAAAGATTCCGATCAGAAAGTTCTTTTATTAAAGTACTTTTATTTGATCTCCAGTAAAGTTTGTCTCATTTAAAACGGCGATATGTGCTCGTTGATGTAAATCTTATTGTTTTGCTCTTGGGTGTTTTAATTTATCTCTTAGTTTTCGTACATTTGATGTAAATAATGTGTAAATATTTAGTGAATGGCCATTTAACTTTTTTTCCGTAAAGTTGCAACATGCTGTTACATCTTATAAATATATGGAAATAATGTGTACATTTTCAGTTAATGGACGCATTTATGCAACTATCATAAATTTAGAACCGGTTGTTGCACTACACCATGCTATGCAACTGCATTACTGAAAAGACTTTATTCTTAAATAAACATGTATAAGTCCTTATATACACATGTAGTAAGAAAGGAAGAATTTACCATATTACACACATTACCATATTACACACATTTACCATATTACACACATTACCATATTACACACATTACCATATTACACACATTACCATATTACACACATTACCATATTACACACATTACCATATTTCACACATTACGTAGTACACACATTACGTGCAAAGCTGAAGTGTATATTGCTTGAGTTTTTATTGGTGATAAAATATTTATAATGTTTATGAATACAACAATTATCACCACGCACAGTATACAGTCAAAAATACATCTAAAAATTCATGCAAAGAATTACAGAACATTAACTTAAAAACACAAGTTGATGACATTGTTTGGTAACTAACTTTCAAATCGG
The DNA here is from genome assembly GCF_020536995.1 of Dreissena polymorpha. Taxonomy (NCBI): domain Eukaryota; kingdom Metazoa; phylum Mollusca; class Bivalvia; order Myida; family Dreissenidae; genus Dreissena; species Dreissena polymorpha. The sequence continues at coordinate 37,470,463 of NC_068362.1, read as the reverse complement.
TTAAATCAGTGTTTCAGCTTCTCCGTCCTGTATACGTATTATATTTAGTATACTGTAACCTATAGTTCGAAGAAGAAATTGACGTACGTCTTGCACACACAGGGCCCACTCGGACGTGCGGCCAACATCAACATATCACAATAACTCACCATGAGCACGTTGAACTCTGTTGAGATAAAAACTGATGATAAAGGCTGAGGTCTGCATTGCTTTTAGATTGTATTGTTTATTTAATCACTTTAAACATATTAATAATCATCAAGTATATAATTTAAAAATCAAATTTATACAAACTTACATTCACAGAATTACAGAAGATTTAAATGAAAAACAAAAGAAAATGTGGAGATTGCTCGTGAAATATCTTACAGTCGGTGTATTCAGTTTCCCAGCTTCTCCTTAATATTCAAACTTTAACAAAAACCTGGGCGTAAAAACGCACTTTTAGCCTTTATACTTAGTGTACTACATTCAAGAACGGATTCATTCCGCACGCGCGCCACCTTAGTTCAATTTTCTTTTACAAAATTAACTTTTTCACGCACGATGGATGCATGACTTGTGGAAGGCAAGATGTTGCATGCTGGGAAATCGCCGCTTGCACTGATCACATGACACTGACGTCACTTCCGCATGCACGCGCATATGTTCCTGGAGCTTTACGTTGCTCGGCATTTCCAGCCCACAAACATGGCATTCGTGGCAGTGGTGAGCATGCATGTGTCTGTAGAGAAACTGGTAGGTCACGATTCTTTCGCACATCCCGCACTTCAGTCTCTTTGCATGTGACGTCATCTGAAGAACGCTGACGTAGCCATATCGAATGTGCAATTCGCGCTTCAGTGCGCATCGGTCACCGTTTGTCACATGTTCGCGTTGGTGCAACATAGCAGCGGCCACGTTCCCACATAGTTCATGACACGAGTGACACCAATAGAGGGCGCCCTCTTCCGGTTGGGATGTCGTCTGCTGCCAGTGAGCTGATCGGTACCTCTGGAACATGTTCCAGTCGTTAACGTCGAAAGGGACCGTCCGAGAGGCAATGCTATTGTCCATAGACGGAACCGTGACACGTGCAGACGTAGATTGCTGATAACCAAGAATGGCATCAACCGAGAACGACAGTTCACTACAGGGTTTCTGGCAAGAAGCGTATTGTAGCGGCAGTATCGAAGGTGGAGGCGAGAGATGATAGAAGTCGCCCCGAATGTACGAACTTCCGGTGGGACTAGCGTATACGCTGCCGTTGAAAGGAGACGAGCACGTGCTCATCTCGTCTGCGTCTAATTCCATCATGGATTCTGGAGTGCAGTCGCGCGCTACGAGCTCGTCTTCGATGAAACCGTGTCCGTGGCATTGGTGGGGGTCTACTTCCGGCTTGAAGCTCTTACCAAGGGCAACAGACATAATGTCTGACATCAGTCCATCCATAGCAGTCTGTAAACAAAGCATACAATGCGCATTAAAACAACTTATCGCTTCATACCGTCACACATTTGGATTTGAAATGCATTTGTTTAAATTCGTTTTTCATTTGATTTAATATCTATATGTAGATATTGCTAGACAATTCACATACCTTATGTAAAATACAACATGTATACGTTGTAGAATGTACATTGAGCTTTGAATATATGGGACAATTTACGGAAAGCATAATCAGTTTAAAATCTTGGCAATAAAATGGGGGAAAAATTCATGTTTCCTTAGAACTGTCCTAAGAAGTGCACGACACCTTATTGTTTGTTTTCGATATCGTCCCCTAAATCGTTGGAACAACCAAAACAATAATACATGTATACATGTACTATTAAAACTTCAACTACAACGTATCCAACAACTCCAACCATTACTACATCAAATATTACAACTCCAACTTCCCCAGCTACAACTCTGTTTACAGACACTACAACTCCAGAAACGTCAATACTAACTTTATATTTCTTTTTTTTAGTAACATTTGACTTGATCCAACAGGCCATGAATTCAATCCCGACATGTCTTCATGTAAACTCACAAATAAAATTACAACCTAATACCTTCCTATACAGTAAAGTTATTGAACGGAAACCTGTTTTCTATTTTAGAAATAGTAAACTTCACCTACTGACTGCGCATGCAATTAAAACTAATGTCTGTTTTAATGCAAGCTACCAAAAACAAAATTATAGCACGATACCGCCATCAAAACTGATTTTATATAGTGGAAACTGTCTATCGCAGCAACCTTGACTCCACTGACAAATGCAATCCTAACAAACATCTGCATTTACGTTATATACAAAAAAAGAAAAATGCCTCCTTTTTAACTAAAGTTATTTGGCGGAAACTCTTTAATAAACAGTTAGCCTGACACAAATGTTAGGTCTACGTGTCAGTTAGCGATAGCCGTTGTACGCAAACGTTTACCAAAATTACCAATTACCAAAATGAGCATAATTCTATGTATCGAGGCAGTTATTGGCCTTGGTATACAAACCCCCGAATGCTGATCCCTAAAACAAGTGTGAAGTATCAATTGAATAGCTGTAGGTGTTACAGAGACACGAACCGTTTAATTAAATTTTATTTTAAGAGGCATTACCCATACTTGAACTTAGGGTCCGCGTTTAGGTTTCGAAATCTGCGTTTAGGTTTCGAAAAATGCTCATAACTTCTATGTCCCTTGACATATAACCTTCATATTTGGTATGCATGTGTATATGGACAAGGCCTTTTCATGCGCACAAAAATGTTCACCCCTGTGACCTTGACCATGAACTTAGGGTTGGCGTTTAGGTTTGGAAATCTGCGTTTTTGTTTAAAATATTGCTCATAACTTCTATGTCCCTTGAGATATAACCTTATTATTTGGTATGCAGGTGTATATGGACAAGGCCTTTCCATACGCACAAAAATTTTGACCCCTGTGACCTTAACCTTGAACTTAGGGTCCGCGTTTAGGTTTGGAAATCTGCGTTTAGGGGGGGGGGGGGCATATGTCATCCTATGATGACAGTTCTTGTTTGAGCTATTTCGATGTTTATATTCATCAATTCAAAGCATTTAATGACAAACTTTAAAATATGCCAAAATCTGTGAAAAATTCCATGTTCTTAGTAAAAGCCCGCTGAATTGCCAGATTATGAAACTTGGTCAATGACCTCAAAAACTAGCACTCAACACGTCAAGTTTTTATTTAATAATTGACGAAGAAAAATTGATATTGATATGCTAAAATGACGCAAGACCTATTTTGGGCGAGTAGTAAAGGTTAGCTTAGACTATATAGTATGAGTGACGGGTGGCCACTCATACAAAAGAACAACAACCACTACTAATTATGTTTGTCCCCCGTTCTACTTCTATAATATAAATATAATTAGTAGTGGGTTTTTTTTTGTATGAGTGACTGGTGGCCACTCATACAAAAGAACAACAACCACTACTAGTTATGTTTGTCCCCCGTTTTACTTCTATAATATAACTATTATTAGTAGTGGTTTTTGTTTTTTGTATGAGTGACTGGTGGCCACTCATACAAAAGAACAACAACCACTACTAATTATGTTTGTCCCTCGTTCTACTTCTATAATATAGATATAATAAGTAGTGTTTTTTGTTCTTTTGTATGAGTGACTGGTGGCCACTGTTACAAAAGAACAACAACCACTACTAATTATGTTTGTCCCCCGTTCTACTTCTATAATATAGATATAATTAGTAGTGGTTTTTGTTCTTTTGTATGAGTGACTGGTGGCCACTGATACAAAAGAACAACAACCACTACTAGTTATGTTTGTCCCCCGCTCACGGGAATACTTATATATTTTGCTCGGATTGGAAGGAATGCTGAAATGATACTCGAATATTCGATTTTTTTCGAACTTACGAACGTTCAGAAAGTACTGTTCCCGTTAGTCATATTTACAATAACTCGTATCTTATTTGCAGCTTGGAAAGGGGGATAGTTATCTTTTTTTAAAACTTAAATTGTGTTCGCCATTTGTCAATGAAAACATTTTATTTTCATACAGATTTTTTCCAGCAAATATATTACCTAACTTGCATATTGCCGTCCCTTTATCTCTCAAGAAGAATAATTCTAAACACGAGAGGTTGTCATTGCTTTAACTTCATAAAAGTTAAAATCGAAATTGTATATTTGTTCAAGAGCGTGTAGCTAGTCTGAAAAATGAACGCGCTCGGGTCTAAATAAATTGATGCAAACAAGTGAAATTGAATTATTTTAGTAATAATATATAATAAGTAGCTAATCATGGATTTAATACATGGATAGTTCGAGACGCTAGCTGTAAATACTATACAATTAACTTTGAAAATATATAACACGATTAACCAGTAAAAACCACCCCAATATACCATCCCGTATGACAAATATCAGCTACTATCCAAGCTATGACACGCAAGTTGTCTGCGTTAAACATCAGCTACTATCCAAGCTATGACACGCAAGCTGTCTGCATTAAACATCAGCTACTATCCAAGCTATGACACGCAAGTTGTCTGCGTTAAACATGACACGAGACTTTGTACTTTGTCTGCAAAACACAATTGCTTATTCAAATCGGAATTTTGATTTCGAATATTTGTTCGATTCGCGAATATTCGTTCCCGTCCCTAAATTGTAATGCGTGGTTATAAAATGAAACCATTATGTTCAGCATCCAAATATTCTTCACGTTCTAATATTCAACTTTTGTTAACCAAAACTTTTCACTTTAAAGATACGGGGCATTACTATGTCAAATTGTGGCTAACCCTGTTAGAAAAAGGATAACAACTCGTATGATCTACCGGTACACTACACCAACATACTATACTCAATTCACTTGAGCAAAGGTCTAAAAAAAACGTTATAAAAATGTTTTTTGATTAATCAAAACACCACATTATCTAGTTTTAAACCTAAAATGCCGAGAGATGTTCCACATGATGCTAGAAAAAGAACAAAATAAAAATAAAACACAACATTGACAATTGGAAGCAAGTATAACCTCCTTTAAGGGGTGCGGGTGAGAAATCTCCATTTCACATTCGGACAATGTAACATGCACACGTGTAGTCAAATATTAGCAAATGTTGTTGCATTTCCAGACATCTGTTCCCAAATCAACCAACAGACACCAACATATAAGTGGAAAAATATCTTACCATTTCTGTCGTAGTTCCAATTATCCAAACACCGGTTTGTAATCTATGTGTAAATGAATGAACACAACGTACTTATTGCACAAATTTAACACTTTACACACACTATGCAGTTACATGCAATAGACTATAAAATATGATTTGATAAATCTACGATATTTATACTTAGAATCAGCTCAACAACAATAGAGCGAGTGTAAAGTGTCTTTTATTATCACCATTTAACATACCTTCTTCACAGTTTGTTACTTCAAAGTACCAAACACACTTTAATTAAAACCATCAAGGCAAAATTAAAGACATATCTAATTATATCATTTTAAAACATTTAGAAAGTGTGGACGGCGTGTTAAATGACCATCAAATTATAACAAAAGACAGATATTTTATCTGGCTACATTTCTGAAAAGATATTAAATAAACCATTTAAATAATCACTTTACATAAGCTATCAATTAAACTTATTTAAAATAAGAATCATAAACGTTCTACTGATTTGCAAAAAATCGAAAACAACATAAATACTTAACAAAAATTTCAAGTTATTCAAAGGAGTAAATTCACTTAAAAAACTTATTTCAAATATTCATGTATTCTACTAAAAAGATTTAAAGGAAAGTTTTCATGAAAACTTAACAAAGAATATCCATTGATTATGTCCTCCCATTACAAAAACAGAAAATACACACACAATTTCAATAAACTTACAATAAATGTTATTCATTATATTATAAATTTTTTACAGACAAATTATACTTCCTATGAATTAAAGAAATTCATGTTAAGCACATTTCATACACTTTCATCTCATTATTCCACAGTACTTAATAACGCATAAACTCTACTTGAAGTTCAAAGTGACCTACTTGCAAATAAATGTTGTTGTTATTGTTGTGAATAAATATAATATTTACCATGCAAATTCTATTTGCACGGCACCTACATCTCTGTTAATCTTTCTCAAATTAATGTTTATAATAGTTCATGTACCTATCACTTTTCACGCTATAATTGTATTGTTGGCTATAAGTATGCATTGTGCTATTTTATGCCAGAATAAAGCTATGTTATGTTATAAACTCTACATAGTTATAACTTGATATACTGTCACTTTCGTTTGACAAACTGTTAAAAAAGTGTTGCACAATTTTTTAACAAAAGACTTGAGAAGGTATACAATTTAATCAGTGATCAAAATAAGCACTGCACGAGTCTGCAAGCAATGCATGTGTATACTTTGCATCAGGTTTGCCCAGAATCTTCGGTTCATATCAACGTCTAACATTTTGTAGGTTCAAAGTAATAATATCAGAAAATGAGCAAGCCTAGTCTTACTGCTGATTTTGATGAGTGACATACCAGTATAGTTTTTCATTGTAAATGTAAGTAAAATTATACATTGCAAATGTATGTTTATACATATTCACCATAATCTTAGCATATATTTGTTAATTGTTCAACTTATATTGGCCATTATCTTTAATTATCTCAATTTCACATGATTTCCATACAGTTTGCTAGATACTTCAAACAAAAAACCCCACAATATCAGTACTTTCCACATCTCTAACGCATAACTTCAACATTTCTTTCACTGATGGATATTCTGGCAACTAGTTGGAGCACATGTTTCTGGAACCCTTGCAGTTGTCTGCTGTCCAAACAAGCCTTGCTCTGGGAAAACGGGGCTAAATGCATGTGAGTAAAGTGTCATCGTATATTAGCCTGTGCAGTCTTCACAGCTTAGCAAGCTTGCATGGATTTTTTTATTGAAAGGTTGTCTCCTAAACTAAAATCCAGAATATACAGAAAGTGTCGTCCCTGATTAGCCTGTGCACAGTCTAATCTGGTACACTTTATCAGGGCTATAGATAACAAGCGTATTTGCGTTATTACGCAATTAAAATAACCAAAAATGTTATTAAATTAAAAATAAAGCATACAAAAACACAAATACACATTTAATAACGTAATTCCCGTAAAAAACCTTGCGTCACAAAACGCAATTCTTACAAACACTGGGTGTATTTTTTAGACTGGTTATTTTCCGTACAAAAGAGTACCGGATAATTTATATGCCGTCCTATGAAGAAAAGAAGGCAGTCTTTCCAGCGGTTATCAATCTTTGGGGCATAATTGTAATTATATGTAGACCCGTCCGATTTCTACTTTCATTTTCAAGGTTTTCAACTTAAAATTACCCGAAAACGGGGTGCATCGCTTTGAACAGCCATAACTTCATCAATTGTGCAGCGATTTTCAAGAACTTGGTCTTATTCAATGCAAAAATGAATGAACTTTGATAAGAAATTCAGTAATTGTTTGTTGTTATGTACACATGCCTTTTTGAATTCCATTTGTATAAATAGTATAGTAACCTTTGTAGATTTTTATTTTATAATATATTTCATTCCCTAAATAACCCAATTGAGTTTAAAAAAAACGGGGTTGAAAAACCCAATAAAGCGCAAAAGTAGGGGGTGAACATTTTTGCTAAAACTATTGAATTTACAAAAACCTTATTGTTGTCAAAAACAGGGTGTGAATTACCCAATATACCCAAAAAGTCATCTATAGCCCTGACTTTATGCACATGCATTAAGCCCAGTTTTCCCAGAACTTGACTCAAACTCCATCACCACAAGGCCCAAGTTTGGTAGCTCTGCAATATCTTCATTTTCTATTGAACTTTCTCTTCTCTGCCTTCCCAAGTCTATCCTTATCTGAAACACATTCAAATCATTGAGCCCTGCTAAGGAAACATGGGGCTTAATGCATGTGTGCTAAGGAAACATGGGGCTTAATGCATGTGTGCTAAGGAAAAATGGGGCTTAATGCATGTGTCCTAAGGGGAAAAAATGGGGCTTAAAGCCTGTGTGCTACGGGAAAATGGAGCTTAATGCATGTGCGTAAAGTGTCATCTCAGATAAGCATGTGCAGTCTGCAAAGGTTAATCAAGGACGACACTTTACACTTTTATGGATTTTTTTGTTCAAATGAAGTCTCTTCTAGACAAAAATCCACAATATGCAAAAAGTGTTTGCTCTGAAGGTCATATTCCTTTCCCCCATAATAAGCAAAGTGAAAATGGCTATGTGTAATCAGCATAAAACCAGAACAGCCTGCGAGTTACTCGCAGTCTGTTCAGGTTTTATGCTGTTTGCTGCTCATCAGTAATTAAGGGTCGGAAATGAAGCCTTTTAAACTTGAATTTAGTAAAGAAGGTATTTAATGAATGTAACTTTCTAAGGGACTACAAATGCTGCAAAATACGTCTTTAAGTGGTAAAGGGATATGCAGACTTCACAGGCTTTATGAGACAACACTTCACACACACGCATTTAGCATCGTTTTCCCAGAGAGAGGCTTAATAAAATTCACTTATCATTATCATTAATTTAAATTCTCACACAACACTGTTATTTAAGCGTCATTGAATACAATATCCTTCAATATAATAATATTAATATTTCAATATAATGAATAAACAACATGTTTCAATAGGACAAAGATACAACCACATTCCACTTTGTGTTCTTTTAAGGTAAGGAGATGGGTGCTACACATGCTATGCTGTCTATGATGGTTTAAATTTGAGTCGTGCTCTGAGAAAAAGGGGTTTAATGCATGTCCGTAAAGTGTCGTTCCAGATTAGCCTGTGCAGTCCCCACAGGCTAATCAGGAGCGACACGTTCCCCCGGACAAATATTGTGCACGGACGGACAGACAGACCCACACACAAGCCTGGACAGACGAAACGGCGACTATATGCTCCCCCCAAAATAAATTTTTGGGGAGCATAAAAATTTATGGAAGAGACTCGCTTTGTTATAGGCTGCCTTCTTTAAAGAAGGCACACAAATCTAATTTATTACATAATGAATAAGAAATTCTGGTGAAACAACAAATAAAAAAAACAACTTTTTATTCAGAAACAAGGATATCAGTAAAACTGATGGATGCTCCCCAATGATGCTTTGTCGATATATGGATTAATTGTGTGGAAAAAAGTGAGACCTTGAGAAAATCTAATATAAGCCTCAGTGACCTTGACCCCAGAGACCTCAAACCTCATCAAAAGGTAGAGGTCCATGCAAGGTACCTACATGCCAAATATATAAGAGATCCGTCAAATATTGAAGGCGCTATGAGAAACTGTAACCAAAGTGTGACCTTGAGAAAATCTACTATTAGCCTTGGTGACCTTGACCCCAATGACCTCAAACCTCATCAAAAGGTAGAGGTATATCAAAGCAAGGTATCTGCATGCCAAATATGAAAGAGTATTGAAGGTGGTATGAGAAACTGTAACAAAAGTGTGATGGAAAAATCTATTATTAGCCTTTGTGACCTTGACTCCAGTAACCTCAAATGTCATCAAAAGGTAGAGGTCCATGCAAGGTACCTACATGCCAAATATGAAAGAGATCGGAAAAGTATTGAAGGTGCTATGAGAAACTGTAACAAAAGTATATTATTAGCCTTGGTGACCTTGACCCCAGTGACCTCAAACATCATCAAAAGGTAGAGGTCCATGCAAGGTATCTGCATGCCAAATATGAAAGAGAATGGAAGGTGTTATGAGAAACTGTAACAAAAGTGTGACGGAAAAATCTATAATTAGCCTTGGTGACCTTGACCCCAGTGACCTCAAACGTCATCAAAAGGTAGAGGTCCATGCAAGGTATCTACATGCCAAATATGAAAGAGATCGGTAAGGTATTGAAGGTACTATGAGAAACTGTAACAAGTCTATTATGAGCCTTGATGACCTTGACCCAAGTGACCCCAAACCTAATCAAAAGGTAGAGGTCCATGCAAGGTACCTACATGCCAAATATGAAAGAGGTCCGTAAAGTATTGAAGGTGCTATGAGAAACTGTAACAAAAGTGTGACGGAAAAATCTATTATTAGCCTTGGTGACCTTGACCCGAGTGACCACAAATGTCATCAAAAGGTAGAGGTCCATGCAAGGTATCTACATGCCAAATATGAAAGAGATCGGTAAAGTATTGAAGGTGCTATGAGAATCTGAAACTTTTTTTTTTGTATGGAAGTGCGGAAGTACGGAAGGACAAACTGACAACTATATGCTCCCCATATATATATATGGGGAGCATAAAAAGATAGTTGATTGTTGTGCTTAAGGTTGCAGAAGCCTCATGCCACTGAGCATGTTGTGAAAATGAAGTAAATTCGACCCATTGAGAATGAGAGTGTAATAACCAAATTGCTGGCCAGCAAACAATTAAAAGTTGCAAGTTTTCACCCCTTTTTAATCATTTAAAGAGGAATATTCTGTTTATCCTCATTAATATGACAATTGTAATATTTTGTTGTTGATGTTTTATTTAAAAAAGAAATTTCTTTTTCAATTTGGATTTGTTCTAACATGTTTGATAGATTAGTAAAATGTTCATAAATTGTTTGCCATATTTACAGCCTTTTTTCGTAGTAATCAACAGTCATAGCTGCTCCTACTGGAAAACAACGTGACATACTTTGTAATGATAATTCACTATTGAGCAGTAATCCACTTTATAATAATAATTCACTATTGAGAAGTAATCTACACAATCTCAGCTGCTCCTACTGGAAAACAACGTAACATACTTTATAATGATAATTCACTATTGAGCAGTAATCCACACAGTCATAGCTGCTCCTACTGGAAAACAACGTAACATACTTTATAATGATAATTCACTATTGAGCAGTAATCCACTTTATAATGATAATTCACCATTGAGCAGTAATCCACACAGTCATAGCTGCTCCTACTTGAAAACAATGTAACATATTTTATAATGATAATTCACTATTGAGCAGTAATCCACTTTATAATGATAATTCACTATTGAGCAGTAATCCACACAGTCATAGCTGCTCCTACTTGAAAACAACGTAACATACTTTATAATGATAATTCACTATTGAGCAGTAATCCACTTTATAATGATAATTCACCATTGAGCAGTAATCCACACAGTCATAGCTGCTCCTACTTGAAAACAATGTAACATATTTTATAATGATAATTCACTATTGAGCAGTAATCCACTTTATAATGATAATTCACCATTGAGCAGTAATCCACACAGTCATAGCTGCTCTGCAGCGATTTTCCTTGTCCAATTGGGAAAAGTACCCGTACCGATCCGATTGGGAAAAATTGAGTCGTGAAAACCTCAAAATTGGGAAAAATCGAGTCGTGAAATCCTGAAATTGGGAAAATCACGTCGTGAAGTTTGGGTCTTATTGAATACATCATACAGTTCATACTTAATTGAACATACCCATTTAAATAATCATTTGCAGGCATGCCTTAATGACCATTAAGTTATAAAGTTTATATAAATAACATAATATTATAAAGAACACACCAAAACAATTACTAGTTGTTTTAATCTCTTTTAAAGCAATGTCTCTCTCTTTCATTTTTGTGAAAATTTCAACAATCTTTGATGTTTGATCATCACTCAGTTGCTTGCATCCCTCCCTGCACAGCATCATTAGTGCTGTCAATGTGTCCTGTGATAGATGGTTCCGATTGGTTTTTTGGCATAATATTTGCTATTATGACTCATTTCAAACTACGATAAGGTTACAAACCGACGTAAAACAGTACGCCGACTGCCTGGCAAAAGAACCGGAAACAGTAACAACTCTATTGATTGAATGCGCTGAATAATAAAACCCGAAATTAATCGAGCGCGTGGTTACACACAACTATACGATTTTCTTTGTTCGCTCGCCGAAAGTTGGTTTTTTTACGAAACTTTCGATCGTTTTGAGAAAAAATTCGGACGCTGATTGGGATTTTTCCAGATGCCGATTGGGAATTTGGGAATTTTCGCTCGATTGGGAAAGTACCGTTTTGGGAATTTGGGAATTTTCGTTCGATTGGGAAAGTACCGTTTACCGGTACTTTATAAAGAAGGAGGAAAATCGCTGGCTCCTACTGGAAAACAACGTAACATACTTTATAATGATAATTCACCATTGAGCAGTAATCCACACAGTCATAGCTGCTCCTACTGGAAAACAATGTGACATACTTTATAATGATAATTCACTATTGCATGTGTGTATAGCATTGTTCTATATCAGCCTGTGCAGTCCTCATAAGTTTATAATGAACGACTATTTCCTCTCCAAGGTAATTTTTTCATGGAAAGGGCGCCTCTTCCAAAACAAGAATTCAGCCAGCACGGAGAGTGTCATCTCAGACTAGCATGTCTGGACTGCACAGGCTAATCTAAGTTGATACTTAACCCTTTCAGTGCGGGAACCGAATTCTGATGGCCTTTGCAAACAGTTTGGATCCAGATGAGACGCCACAGAACGTGGCGTCTCATCAGGATCCAAACTGTTTGCTATTCTGATGATATTATTTGAAAAAAAAATCGAAGAAAATGCTAATTTTAGAAATTAAGCAGACGACATTTTAGCAGACGACAAATTTCCCAGCATGCAAAGGGTTAAATCACATGCATTAAGCCCTGTTTTCCCAGATATGTAGTTTATTATGGTGTTCACATCTTACTAGACTCTCTGAGTATGTGAGACCCATACAGTCTGCTCTGACGGAATGCTGCTGCAGCCTGACTGAATGTGCGACTGCCTGTGTCAGACTTACTTGACTCTCTGGGTATGTAAGAACCATACAGTCTGCTCTGACGGAATGCTGCAGCAGCCTGACTGAATATGCGACTGTCTGTGTCAGACTTACTTGACTCTCTGGGTATGTGAGACCCATACAGTCTGCTCTGACGGAATGCTGCTGCAGCCTGACTGAATGTGCGACTGCCTGTGTCAGACTTACTTGACTCTCTGGGTATGTAAGAACCATACAGTCTGCTCTGACGGAATGCTGCAGCAGCCTGACTGAATGTGCGACTGTCTGTGTCAGACTTACTTGACTCTCTGGGTATGTGAGACCCATACAGTCTGCTCTGACGGAATGCTGCAGCAGCCTGACTCAGTGTGCGACTGTCTGTTTCAGACTTACTTGACTCTCTGGGTATGTGAGAACCATAAAGTCTGCTCTGACGGAATGCTGCAGCAGCCTGACTCAGTGTGCGACTGTCTGTTTCAGACTTCTTGAGTTCTGCCACTTCTACACCACTGACGCTGAAAACATGGATACAAGAACAACTGTTGACCCTTTATATGCTGGGAAAATTGTCGTCGGCTAAAATGTTGTCTGTTGAATTTCTAAAATTAGCATTTTCTTCGATTTTTTTCAAAGAATTCTATCAGAATAGCAAACAGTTTGGATCCTGATGAGACACCACGTTATGTGGCGTCTCATCTGGATCCAAACTGATTGCAAAGGCCTTCAAAATTTGGTTCCAGCACTGAAAGAGTTAACCTTGTTAGCAAACTTAGTGATATAATAGTGGTCTCAAATAAAAGAACTTCTTGCTTATGAACCTAGAAATGTTGCGTGACTTTATAGCAGACAGGAGTTACGTTGGCTGAATATGCCATAAAACCAATTTTTGCATGACCTTGGTCGTATATTCAGAGACTGTTTGATAAAGATGAAGTAAAACTAACTTCAATAGGGCCGCTTAACCATTGCTTCTTTTTTCCTATTTAAGCAAGGGCCTTATAAAGGCCCTTTCCCTAAGAGTAAGGCCCCTTCCCCTAAGAGAAAGGCCCCTTCCCCTAAGAGAAAGGCCCCTTCCTCAAAGAGAATTTCTTTAAAATTATGCAATTTTCCCCAAATGTCAAGCTTACTTAGGGAATTTTTTCCTTTCTCAGTTTTGCTGATAATTTTCGCCCAAATTTGGAAGGCCAGGCCAGACCCTTTTCAGTAAACAAGACAAAAAGCCATAGTATAGTCCATTTATACAAACATTATCTTTATTGAACAATCATCCTTATTCCTTTACATTTCCTTTGCATACTTCTTTTTTTATCAGTGTATTCAAGAAATAATTTCTGGCAAAGTGTTGGTTATTGCAGAAATAGCAAACAGGTTGGAATTCAAATGCCAAAGGACTTAAACCATGAGGGAAATGCCCCAATTGGATTGATAAAAAGTATTGGAATGACAAACTTTTGGTTACCATCCAAAACCAACACTTGGCCTGACATTATTTCAATTCTACCAACTAATTTATACATTCTTCTTGCATTTAAAGAGATAAAGTCACCTACCGGTCAGTCAGAGAGATGAAGTCACCTACCGGTCAGTCAGAGAGATGAAGTCACCTACCGGTCAGTCAGAGAGATGAAGTCACCTACCGTTCAGTCAGAGAGATGAAGTCATCAACTGGTCAGTCAGAGAGATAAGGTCACCTACTGGTCGTCAGAGAGATGAAGTCACATACCAGTCAGTCAGAGAGATGAAGTCACCAACCGGTCAGTCAGAGAGATGAAGTCACATACTGGTCAGTCAGAGACATGTAGTCACATACTGGTCAGTCAGAGAGATGAAGTCACCTACAGGTCAGTCAGAGAGATGAAGTCACATACTGGTCAGTCAGAGAGATGAAGTCACATACTGGTCAGTCAGAGAGAATGTCACCTACTGGTCAGTCAGAGAGATGAAGTCAACTTCCGGTCAGTCAGACAGATGAAGTCACCTACCGGTCAGTCAAAGAGATGAAGTCACCTACCGGTCAGTCAGAGAGATGAAATCACCTACCGGTCAGTCAGAGAGATGAAATCACCTACCGGTCAGTCAGAGAGATGAAGTCACCTACCATTCAGTCAGAGAGATGAAGTCACATACCGGTCAGTTAGAGATTTGAAGTCACCTACCGGTCACTCAAAGAGATGAAGTCACCTACCGGTCAGTCAGAGAGATGAAATCACCTACCGGTCAGTCAGAGAGATGAAATCACCTACCGGTCAGTCAGAGAGATGAAGTCACCTACCATTCAGTCAGAGAGATGAAGTCACATACCGGTCAGTTAGAGATATGAAGTCACCTACCGGTCAGTCAGAGAGATGAAGTCACCTACCGGTCAGTCAGAGAGATGAAGTCCTCTGTGAAAGTGACTCTAGAGTTCTTCACTGGACTTGGTTCAGCAACATCTGTTAAAGGAACACCATTGGAACAATGTGTTTCATATTTAAACACATGTTCAATGCTTGTCTATACATGTATTTTCTATTTAGTTCCGTATTTGATATCCTAACATTACATGCTAAACAGCAGTGTTCTCACAAAAAAAAATGAGTAGCCAGTTATATTTTCAAAGTCCAGCGACTAAGAAATTAAATGGCCGTTTTTGCGCTGTTTTGCATTGATATTTTGGGAATGAGTAATCAGTGAAATCCCTGGCTGTCGGTGCTTCCGGAGAACACTGTCAACAGGTTTCAATAGAATATTTTAAAAATTGGCAGCTTTTAACTCCAATGGAGCAGAACAATACTGTAAACTTGAATAATGTCAATGGTCCATTTTTCCTAAAAAATACTACTTTTATTATCCCTTTTTTCAGTTATTTAACTTTTTATTAGTTGTTTCCATGAGAACATATTAACTACTCACCTGGTTCCTTACTGTCTTCTTCTTGCTGTTTATTCTTTTTCCTTTTTTCTCCTTTTTTTACTTTGGGTTTTGATATAACTGCCTCATCCAAAGTTGCCAAGAAATCATCTGGCAATTTCTTACTTGAAAGTTCTTCCAGTTTTTTTGCCTGCACATAAAATGCACTTTACCATTTTTATTTACATATATTTAATCATTCAGTCAGAAAAATAAAACCTCAAGAATTTCAATGCACACAAGCTATAATATATGTATATATCATATATATTGCCCAACTACTAAAACTGAGTATTAATTTTGTTCAGTTGCACTTTTCATCCCTTGTTTAAGACTAAACATCAAGATCAAATTAACAGCAAAAAAAAGCAGTCAATATTGCTTCTTTACCCTCATATTCATTGCCCAACAACTAAAACTGAGCCTCATTTTTGTTTATTTGCATATTTTATTTTATATTATTAAGACTAGGACACAAAAAACAATCCCACACCTTTTTCAATCTGGGAAAACTGGACTAACTGCATGTGCCAAAAGTGTCATACCACACAGGTTGAGTGGGACGACACTTTCTGCATATGCTGAAATTTTAGAGAAGAGACATCCTTTAAAATGAAAATTACATAAAAGAGAAAAGTGTCGTCCCTGATTAGCCTTTGGGTACTGCAAAGGTTAATCTGGGGCAATGCTTCATGAGCATGTTTAGACATATATTTTACCCTTTCCCTCTCAGAAGCAAAGTGAAAATGGCTGTGTGCAAACAGCAGAAAACCAGAACAGCCTACGAGTAACTCGCAGTCTGTTCAGGTTTTATGCTATTCACTGCTCATCAGTATCTTAGGGTTATAAATGATGCCAGTAAAACTTAAATTTAGAAAGAAAGGTCTTTAATTAATTTAACTTTTAAAGGAACTACAAATATGCAAAAATACATATGTAATTTTCATTTTAAAGGATGTCTCTTCTCTAAAATTTCAGCATATGCGTATCTAAATGGTAAAGGGTTAAACAAAGTTCTCACACCTTTTGTGCCTTGAACTGTGCGTCCAGTTTCCTCCGCTGTTCTTTCTTCACAGACTTCCCCTTATCCACCTGCCTCATGGCAGATCGCAGCTCCGCCAGGACGGACATCTTGCTGTCATGGAAACCAACATCATCCGGGGCTTCATCATCGCTATTGAGCTCACCTTGACCTGCATCGTTCCCTTCATCAGAATCATCTGAAATTAGTGCTTAATTGATTTATGTGAGACCAAACAAAAATAGGTTCGTTTCTGGAAAAAAAACAGGTCGGTAGGTAGGGATTTTTCTTTTCTTCGGGTACTAGAATGGAAGGCTACTAAAGCTTATAACAAGAAATACATGTATATATATGCTTTCTTTGCTTGTAATTACATCTTATATGAAAGAAAATGAACCCCTCCTTTTTTTTTTGTTTTGGCGACCTCAATAAAAAGTTGAGGCTTGGGGCCAATATGGGAGACACGGTGGGGCGACCGGAAATGGACCTATTTTTTTTTGGCCTGACTAGTGTTGTCTCAGATTTTCCTGCGCAGTTTGCTATTAGTGCTATTAAAGTGCACATGGCACTAGCATCTCTTGCATGACAAAACAGGGTCTCAATAAACAAATTTGAAATGAATCTCACAGGAATTATATACATTTTGAAAGGCAAATCATTTTATTTTGAATTGTTTGCATAAGTTTAGTAGATATTCAATTGTTTTCTTATTTCACTTGAATTACGTCACCGAGAGATGTTCTGGAACATTTTTTAAACAGCGAAATTAATGACTTAAAAGCTTTATTTCATTTAAATAAGACATTTTACATGTATATAAAAATTTACAGAAGTTAATCAGAACCTTGATTACAAATAGAAAATGTATGCAAGATGTTGAAAAATGTTGAAAAGTGACCTATTGAAAAAGTTCACAATTGAAGTTACCTAATAATTAAAATAAAACAGTCCACTAAACCCTATCAACATAGAAGCATCATTAACAATTATCTGTCATACACATACATGCCAGACATCCCGATCTTGGCGGGACAGTCCTGCTTTTGAGGTGTTTGTCCCGGTGTCCCGATGTGACACAATTTGTCCTGACATTCGTAAAAAACAACCGAAATTCTATAAGTTCACAATAACATTTTCTAATCAAGCTCTGTCTGGCTTAAATTACCATTGCTAATCCCTTTATTGCCCCCATTAACAAACCATATCTACTAGTCGAGTGATCCAGTGTTGTTTTTAACACCTTTTCAGCAATCTATTGGCAAATTATTGATTTTAACGGGCATTCACACCATGGTGTTTTTATGATAGGAGTCGCTAATTCCTAGATGCATCGTAGTGAATTTAAAGCAGACGGCTTTTGTATTTCATGGTCCAAATCAAGTCCAAAGATATTATTTCGCTGTATTCTGTGTATTATACCACCCGAGGTTAACAAACCTGTAAAAACACCAATTTGGTATATCAAACAAACTGAGCGCTGACCGGTACAAATTGATAATATGCATAGATTTACTTTCGTTTTTGACTGATTTTCAGAAAACAATATGACCATATTGCATCAATCTAAATCAGGGGTTTTTCTGCCTATTTTGGGAAAAGGAGTCTGACCAAATTGGGAATTTTTTATCGACAAAATTGGTCATTTTGGGAATTTTTGCTTCGATGAAACGGCTCATTTGGGAAAAAATTGTGAATTAATCATGCTTAAATAATTCAGTGGTTTAACAAATAAATTTGTTTTTATTTGGTTATTTTGTCTTCTTTATGTAAACAGATGCAATATTGGGCATGTTCAATGTTAATTCAAGTACTGCAGTTTTGTTTTTCAGTTACAGTTACACTCTGTGATAAGAACTGAACAGTCAAAACCTTATAGCAAATATTTTTGACCAAAACAAACACTGGTTAGTCACACAAGTTATAAGACATTTCATTCTTTAAAAAAAAAAAAAAAAAAAAAAAATTTTTTTTTTTTTTTTTTTTTGGAAATTGGGATTTTTTTTATAATTTCGGTTTGGGATCGGGTCCGTTTGCTTTGGGAGTGCCTCCGTTGTCCGGAGGCGCAGACAGTGCTGAAAAACCCCTGTAAATTTAGAGTTAATTGATGATTGGTTGAATAAAAACAGTGCTCGATGCGCACACATCACGTTGAACGATTACACCTGCCTCTGTCCCAAATGGATGTCAAACAGAGGCATGCCCCGAAATTTCACATCATGGATTCGTCCGCATAGTGCCCATGTGTGTTTACTTCCGAAAAATGGTGAAAGTCTGTGTTCATGAAATTATTAAACACATTTATCGTCAATTTTTGCGAGAAATAATAAGGTCTTGTAAGTAATATACTAATTACTGACTACAGTAAAGGTGGCATGATTGATCGTTTTAGGTGTCCCGATTTCTGGTCAAATTTCCCGACATTTTAAATGGAATGTCCCGATTCGGACCTGAAAATTTCTGGCATGTATGCATACATGTACTTAGTTTGTTCAATAAACATACAGTTCAATCTAAGACTAAATGTGTTAGTAACACTGTCAGGGCACTGAATTATTTTGTTGAGCAATTAGTTTTATTTCCCCAATTGCAATAATCCAACTTCCGGCTACTGACCCTTCCGGTTACTTTGAGCTGTATGTACGTACTCATAAAAGCTCA
The DNA here is from genome assembly GCF_020536995.1 of Dreissena polymorpha. NCBI lineage: Eukaryota > Metazoa > Mollusca > Bivalvia > Myida > Dreissenidae > Dreissena > Dreissena polymorpha. The sequence continues at coordinate 37,451,125 of NC_068362.1, read as the reverse complement.
AACCATATTTCAAGAGCAACTATTAATTTCCCCAGACAACAGTCGCATGCGTTAAGACTGGTACCAACAAAAAAAAAATAAGCAATTTTCAATTTTTGATGACCAACAACTTGCCTTAATAAAGCAAAAATTGAATTAAATAAAATAACACAATTCGAAAGCGGATACGAAATACAAATATTTTAAAACGTCCGGAAAATACTGTGCTGTCCGGAAAAATAGTCTCTAACGGTATACCATCATGATTTGGTTTTGGAGTTTTTTCTAGATTTTCATCTTTATTTAAATCTGAGAACAGTTCAGTTTCAAAAGCCTCGCCATCTTCGTCCTGTCTAATACGACCTAAACGACGTCTGGTTTTCATTTTGTTGTAAATACAACCTCACGTTTTGTAAGGAAATGTTATCTTTGGTGTTTCTTACCTGCACACCGGGCGCGGAGCCGCATTATAAACATTTTGTAATGAAACAACGAAAACATCCGAGTAGGCATCATTTCGCGTGAAACTTCACAACAAGATTCAACAAGAGAGCTCGTTCAAAACTTTAAATAACTGTGCATTTATTCAAGGAATACGAAACTGCACATTTAGGTTAAGTAATTCGATGTATGACAGCGTTCTTGGGTTATTTATATATACAAATGCCATCGTTGATAACTGATTTGAATTTCAAATATATTCTCTGCATACTGTCTAACTGATTTACAGAATGAATTTTTATTTCCCCAAATAAAAGGCAAATTTGGGTGTTGCGTTTGTTTGCCCTTTCTTGAATTGACCATTCGTTAAAATGTCATTTTTGAATTTCGTTTGCCATGCCTCTATGCCTTCCTGGGAGGCATGCAAAATTTACAACTGGCCTTTCAATGTGTTCTACTCGGCAGCCGGTCTGTCCTGTAAAATTTGGACTGTCTTTTGCCTAATCTGCGTACTGGGACTTAGTGGCATAACCAGTGCTCACGCTGCTGCCAGACATTATCGCCAATGGCGATTATTTTATCCAACTGGCTATTATTTCTTAAAATTGTCTAGAAAAAATGGCGATTATTTTATCCGCCTACATAAAAAACAAATTGCCACTAAATGTTGTCCCGCGATTGCGAAACGCCTGCAAATCGGGCCATCAAGCAGGAAAAATCGATAACGAGATTACCTGTGTACACACTCGACCCTGTGTATTGTCATACACGCGTCAATAACTTCTGCGACATTGTGGCCTAGAGCATTTTTCTCAATCAGTGTCCGACAGCAGTGATATATTTCGGAAAAAAACGTCTTTAATCTCCCTGTGCTTTACCAATTATCGGTAACTGTTAGATCTTTGTTAATTTTTCGCCAATTATTATTTAATCGTCATTATTGAAAATCGCCGCTAATATTGTTGGCTGGTTTTGTTTTGCACGCCGTTTTTTCTGCAATTAGATTACGTTGAACATTGCTTGATGAAATAATTATTTAATCGCCATCAACTTATTATCCCCGTAATTACCGCTGTTTGTCGTCTGCTTTAACATAATGATTCCAATTTTTAACCAGGTAACCTGGTTTTCCCAATTCAAAGGGACCCGGCATATGCCATGGTCGGCTAATTTTAACGAAACACGTGTTTGGAATTACACTAAGGTGGTGTATTTTAACTCACGCGCTGTGACGTTAATTGATGTAAACATGATCGGCATTGCGAAAGTGTTATTTTTGGAATAAATCATTTACAATTGATATTGGCCTCTGCCTACAATATTGCGGCCGATGGCAAACGCCGTATAAAGAGATAAAGTAGTCGAACGATATGCACATTTTAGATTATGCATATTAATATTTTAGATTATGCATATTTCATGTGCAAAACGCGTACAATTTTTCGGATTACCGTTTTCGGATACTGTATTTTTTTCGTCCATTATGATTTATTTTCGAAGTTCATAACAGCAAAAATAGAATGACGAATACACATGCGGTGATACGGAAGGTGTGGTTTATAATATTTCGAGTATTCACCAAAAATTGCAATTGGAAAAACTATAAAAAATAGTATAATTAGTGCTCTGGGTGGGTTGGGGCCTCTGCCCTTAATTCTTATGTGTATGTAACTGTAGCTGAGATCTGGTTTGTTAAGTCACACCCACAACATTGATTGTATTCTTTATTGTATAGCCATGATAATATTTTATAAGAAAATGACACACTGATATTATGCTTGTTTTTGAGTATATATATATATATATATTATAACTTAAATCAATAGATATACATTTAATAAAACATAGATAAAATGAGATTCATGGTTTTTTCTTTCTTTTTGCCTTCAGTACCGTTTTGCGGAAAAGTCCGCATATGTTTTGGCTATTATTTTTTTAAGGAAAAAAAATATGGCTATTATTTTCTGAAGGCCAGAGTGAGCACTGCATAACAATCTTATTATTAATCTTATTATAAATTATATGTATATCAATTTGTGTGGTTGTAATTGCAATTGTGATAGGATTGTTTTATACCCGGGTTCTTCTATTCACCTTGAATAAGGTTGTAATTACATAGAACAAACGCAAATGATCGTTTAAACTCACATTTTTTTTACTATTAGATCAAAATTAAATAATTCGTATCAGAGTAGTTAACCATGCAATATATTGATAGTTGTATATCAGTGTATAAACTAGTCATCAGGATCAACCTGATTACCTTGCCCTTGATGAGAAGGCTGACCTAAAACTACGTGTGAATGTCAGAGTTTATTTACAGGTCATCGCTGCATCTTCACAACTACCTTATGTGCTGACCTGCGACCTAAAACTACATTGTTTTTTTGTTGTTGTTGTTTTTTCAAATAGTTGCAACATAATACCATAGTTATAATAGTGTTGAAAACAAATATTATGTATAAACTATAAATATGTTAACTATTTAAAACAACATTTTAAAGGGAGGAAATTCACATAAATACAGGGAGAAAATACCGCCCTGTTACACAATTAAAATTAATAATTGTGATGATACCTTGATCCCAGCAATGAAACCAGGCTTTTTTAATATTATATTCTGTAGCCGGTAGATCCTGTAAAAAAAAGAAGAGGTCCTGAATTTTTTCACAGTTTACAGAACTGTTCTGTCTTGTAAAAAAATATTTAGATTGGATTTGACTGGCTTGCAGTTTACAAACAATTATTTTAGCCAACCTTTTGAACTTTAAGTATTGAATTTTTCAAAATTTCTTTCAATGGCATCTGCACATATCAAATATAAATTATCATTGCAGTTTGTCAACCAGTACTGGATAATCAGTTCCGATTAATTTGTATTTAATTTTCCACAATGCCCCAATAGAAACAAAATGATTAGTGTCTACGGTATACATAAGGTAAAGGAATAAATTAACAAAGTTGAAAAATAAAATAAAAAAATAAATAAATAGATAAATTAACAAAGTTTCAGCAAGAAAGCTTGTGTATAATGCTTACGGGGGGGGGGGGGGGGATAAATGCAGCAAAAAGTTTACCGGAACTGATTGAATGTTATGTTTTGAAATGTGCATCATGGCCATAGAATGCTTTATTATTTTCAAATAAACATTTTGCTGATTGAAGACAAATGCCATTACAATGTTTTGAAATACTAATTCTGTAAGTTGAATGATATTTAATAATTTTCGGAAGGGTGAACTTTAATTGGCTATTTTTAACAAAAAACTGCATATTAAATATGCTGTCTGGCCTTATCTGTTATCATACAAAATAAATTTTACCCTTTATTTTAACATCTTCTCACATTAAAACTAAATCCCGAAATAAATTATTGTGGTCAAAGGAATTAAAGTTTTTTGCTGGGTTATTCTAAACTGGTTTACTGACTGTATATAAATCCATTTGTAATATATGTAGTACATCATCATCCTGGTAAGAAATCCAAAACGTCATATATTTAATACATTGAATTGATGGAATAACCTTTTTTATATAATCAAATGGTTCTCCCAATTATTGAGCGTCTCCCAGTATCGATCATTTTGTTGACATTAAGAATGAGGCGCTTGGGATGAGGTCACATGCATGGGCTTCGAGTATTTTATTCCAATAACATGACTATCCTTGAAAAGAAATATAAACACAACCAAAATGAGGAAAAACAGGTTTAATGGCATTAAAAAATCTGGCTTCAACTGAAATAATATAAATGTATCCATATTCCATGCATTTTAATGGTCCTCGGCATTAGATTTCTGCAGAAATGTCAAAAGGAAGCTGACGACTGCATGCACTACTGAAGTGGTCAAAGTACAACACATTAAAAAAAAGCACCCACTCTCATGAATTTCAGAAAAAATATATGAAATCATCTTGAAATCTAGCTTAAGAGCACTGCGTGCACATTGCGTCAGGCCAACACGCATGTTCTGTGGGAATACCCCCGTTTTGATTGACATTTATTATATCAAATTTTTATATAGATCATCAAATCAAATTTTAAGTTAAGTTGGCCTCATGCCTATTGCAATAAAATGCTCTTCCATTTTAGATGTGACGTCTCGATACCAGGTAAACAAGGCGTGTAGTGAATGTTATTGCAGCAGTGTTTGGAACTATCAGCTTTGCATGGTTAAACAGGCTGTAAATAAACAATTTTGACATGGATTTTATGGTATCAATTTTGACATGGATTTTACGATAATTAAATAAATCTGTTAAAGTAACTTGATTAATGCTTCATTATTTTTATTTGTTCAGAAATTCGTTAACTTGTTTCCTTAATCGCTTGATACACGGTAATCGAAGGATAAATAGTCCAAATCACTACAGGACTATCACATGGGGCAGATTTTTAACAATATAGTTTAATGACATGATAAATATGAGCATATTAAACAAAATCCAAATTAAACAAAAAATGTATTTTTTATTTTTTTTAAGTGTCTAATGATTATTATGTCTTAATTTAATTTCAAAAACATGTTACAAAGTATATAATTAAAATTTAGATTTAGAAGTTTAGTTTGAATTGTTATAAATAGTTATCTTAAATTAGTTGTTCTCAAATTTGTTGACTTTTAGAGTGAATTGCATTTTTTCCCAAAATGACTAGGGAATGGCTTGAAAATGGTGTCAATATTTGTTGATACTATAAAAAAATCCCCATTTTGGTCCATTTTGTACACAAAACTGCCAAAATTCGTCATTTTATAGATTAAAAAAAAATCAAATTAACTATACTCCTTTTCCCAAAAGGGCTAGGGAAACTCCAGAACAAGTATTGCAACAAAGGTCTGAAAATAATTTCAATGGCTACTGCTAATTTAAGCCCGTTTAACGTGAAACAATCTGTATTGTACACAAGGCAACATTTATTTACAGTTTGCAATATACTTCAACTAACATTGGCTCTTATTAGCTTTTAACAGAAGAAAAAGGCTAGGGTACTGAATGATTTTATTACTATTGACAAATTTATTATCTTAAACATGTGTCAGTGTATATAAACAATGATATAAAATAGTTAACCATATATACATGTACATGATCATACAACATTTGTTAAATTTAACTATCTTTTAGTTGAAAGTTTTTATAAATAATTGTTCTTAAATAAATATTTAATTGCATCCTTATAATTGTTAAACATTTCTGAGATAAAGATGTGACAATACTGTACATTCGCTAACAGGGCCCTCAATCTATCAAATCTGCGGCCAAATTCAACTGCAGTCCCCCACCTGAAAAGTACACTTTTTTCCCCTTTTGGGGGGAAATATTGCCCCTGAAATAAAAAAATAAATAAATTAAGATGTGTCTCATGATTATTATATCTCAATTTAATCTTGTCAAACATACTAAATTATGGAAAAAGAAATGAATATAGTGCAAACATGTACAAATGTAATAATGAGAGAGTAAGTAAAAAATCCCCCCAAAAGCGAAACGCCGCAAAAAATCCCCCTCATGAGTGAAGCGACCCCTTTCACCTAAAATTGATTGCTAGTTAAGCTTCTTCTAGTAATCATGGCTATCAGGTGAATTTTCATCTACATAAAAATTTTACTCCTCAGTACCTTAGCCTATATAGTTGGTCTTTTATTTAATGTTATGTAATATATTACTTAATTGTCATGCTTAAAAGAATCTGTTTTTTATTTGCCTTTTAAGAGCTCACAAATCATACAAAATTGTCTAAGATTGTGAATAATTTACTAACATTGGTTAATGTAAATGAAACTTATCCTACAGCTAAATGATTTTATAGAACATAATAGGACCTATACAAAAAAGATAATGTTTATCCCACACCTATGTTTATCCCACAGCTTGTCATGTACGTGTGGAGGAAGGTCATAATTATTACTCGGAATCAACTATTAATTATTCATTTTTAGTAAAATTGAATCATATTTAACAAAACAAACAATTTGATACCAAGATGTGATATATTTTAAACACAAAATGCAACACAAACAGCAAAAAATTATTCACACGTCAAACGACACATGTCGTTTTCTTTCCCGGTAAATCTGGTAGTAGAGGTATGATGAACAGAAAAAACAGGTTACATGTTTTTGTCCCCTACCGGTTTCACTTGAGGGGACATATGGTTTGCGCTCTGTGTGTCTGTCTGTCAGTCTGTCACACTTTTTCTGGATCATGCGATAACTTTAAAAGTTCTTCATATTTTTTCATATGCACGTCATTTCATTTTGTTCCTACGTCAAAAATTCTAGTTGCTATGGCAACATTTTTTTTTTTTTAAATCTGACAATGGTGGAGTCGGTAGGAGCCATATATTGCTTGGCAATAGTCTTGTTTTTATTATTTTGTAGGATAAATAGAATACTACAGTATGTAAGTGTGATTGTGTACTTAAAGCCTCACTATGTAAATCTTTCTTCACTCGTGGGATAAATTTAAGTACACAATCACACTAACATAATATTCTCTATATATCCATTCTGTGACATCCAGTAATATCCTGGCCTGTAATTTTTTGCAAGTCTTTTTTTCCGTCACCCCTCTGGACACTTTTTTCCATTTACAGTAAACAGATTGGGTAATCACTTGACAAAGAAGATGGCTTGTTTTGGTGTTAACCCTTAAAGCGCTGGAGCTGAATTTTAAAGGCCTTTGCAAACAGTTTGGATCCAGATGAGACGCCACAGAACGTGGCGTCTCATCAGGATCCAAACTGTTTGCTATTCTGATAGTATTCTTTGAAACAAATCGAAGAAAATGCTAATTTTAGAAATTCTGCAGACGACATTTTAGCAGACGACAAATTTCCCAGCATGCAAAGGGTTAAGCATTAATTTCAGAGTAATATTTGCTCTTTATCTTGACTTTACTCATGCACATTTTATTAGGGGGAGCTGTAATTTTGTGTCCCACTAAGAAATTTCGCAGCGAGCAAGGTTGAGATATAGAGGAAATATTTACAAAAAATAATTGCTATTCACTTTCTTGCTGTTAAGTGGCTGGAAAGTGAGCGACATTTAAACAATTGATACAAGTAATAAAGGGTTTACGACGCAGAAACAAACCTGTCTCGGCATTGACGTAGCCATCTTTTTTGTCATGTGATTACGACCCCTCTAGTAAATAAATGGACTGCTGTGCTAGAAAATATACAGCATAATATACATGTAAGGTGGATCTGTTGATGTCGATTGATGACCCATTGTGCAGTTGAAATGAAAGTTTAGATTTATGCAATTGATACCCACTATGAAAAAAAGAAATATGTATTTTAAAGTCACACACCTTGAAATGAAATACATGTTAATCAAGTTTTAAAGCGCAAAAAAGACGGATTTCTACCTTGTAACCACCAGATATATTCTAATTGGCATAGATAAAATTAAATCTATAGCCTAGTTAGCAAGTAATTTATTATTTTCAAACGTTACCGCTTTTAAAACCAAAAGTAGGATTTCTAGACGTAAAATTGTCCATTTCAACAAATGTGATTATTTTTTAGTTATATATATATTCTAATTGGCATAGATAAAATATGTTTCTTATTTATACTTAAATTTACTATGCCATGTTTTTCATTTCAAGGTGTGTGGCTTTAATAATTGTTATGAGTATTTCCACAAAAAATGCCCCTTATCAAGAGTGTGCATGGGTAAAAAAAAACTTAAAACTTGACAGAGAAGTGACATACTGTGTACTTGACATAGAAGTGACATACTGTGTACTTGACATAGAAGTGACATACTGTGTACTTGACATAGAAGTGACATACTGTGTTAACAATATAACCAGCCATTTTTTTCCTTCTTTGTAAAGTAACAGAAAACGACACTTTCCCAATAGCTGTCCAAAAAATCACAATTGAAGGTTTAAAAAATAAAATAAAAATAAACTGCAACATTCAGTTAATTTCCCTATGCAGCTCTATTTCTTGATCCAAAGTTCATATAAAATTGACAACTTGACAACACTTACCATTTATTTGCAACAAATCAAATTAAAACACCAATTATTTCCCAATCTGAAGACTTCATGACGAAAACTTTCCCAATTTAATTTTTTTTGCACCAAATTTTCCCAATTGTGCTGGTATCAGTACTTTTCCCGATTGGGCAATTAAAAGTCGCTGAATGTAACATAGTTTGTGTGTTGCTATATTTATACTGCTATAAATTATCTTATGCCATTAGTGTTGTTTTTTATGCCCCCGGTAGGGTGGCATATAGCAGTTGAACTGTCCGTCAGTCAGTCAGTCAGTCAGTTAGTCAGTCTATCCGTCCGTGTGAAAACTTTAACGTTGCCCATAACTTTTGCAATATTGAAGATAGCAACTTTATATTTGGTATGCGTGTGTATCTCATGAAGCTGCACATTTTTAGTGGTGAAAGGTCAAGGTCATCCTTCAAGGTCAAAACTAAAAAAATACAATCCAAGGGAAGTAATAAGCTTTAAAGGGGAGATAATTTCCAAACCTGTCAAATGATATATTGAAATTTTATTTCAAAGCGGCGCAATAGAGGGCATTGTGTTTCTGACAAACACATTACTTGTTTTTGCCAAATTTAGGCTCTGAAATTTAGCCTCGATCTCAACAAGTATATATGTTTCCCAAATGACAGCTTTAAATTTCAAATTGAAGGTTAAACAAAAATACTAAAAAAAAGATTGCACTATTTAGTTCATTTTGCCATTCAGGTAGAGCTATAATTTGAACACTAGTACGCATGCTTTTAATATTCTCAATTGTAAATGTTTTGTTTTTGAAGAAAAGCATAACCCCCATTTCCCAATTTGAGTCAAAACATTATGATTTTTCCCAATCCAAAGGGCCCCATTCCCAAAATTGTGAGACAACACTGGCAATATGTTATGTATGTGTGTAGTTTTTTATCATTTAAGATTTTTTACTTGTTAATCTTTTAACTGAGCAAACCAGGTTTCAGGATTTCACATTAAAGCCATTGTAAATATGTCTCCTTATGCTCTGTCAGTTTGAAACTAGGTTTGACTTGAACAATATTTCCCCCTTTCCCCCATAAGAAGCAAAGTGAAAATGGCTATCTAAGTATCTAAGGGTTGGAAATGAAGCCTTTACAACTTGAATCTAGTAAGAAAGGTTTTTATTTAAATTAAACTTTGTAAGGGACTACAAATGCATCAAAATACGTATCTAAGTGGTAAAGGGTTAAACTCAAAATTCCTGAAGAACAATAGTCACTATACTGTGTGTTTATTGATGACTGTCAACTACATGTACATCAGATAAGTCAGGCATTCTACATGATTGTGTACTTTTGATTGGGATCAGTAGGTTGTCACAGACTCGGGGTATTATTTACTGCCCTGGGTTTAAATATAAAATGTCTTTGGATTGATATCATGTATCAATGAAGTCCGGCTATCATAGAGATTTTTATAGTGCATTATCATTGAATATGAATAGGCCTGATAAGTTAACTTCTAAAGGTATATGTATAGATCATACAGTCTTTGTGATATCACATCCTTTCACCCTTCAGATTCTCAATTTGACGTGTGTAGTCCCTTAGAAAATCTATTTAAATTGAAGACTTTTCTTTAAAGATTAAAGTTTTGAAGGCTTCATTTCCTACCTAAAATACTGAGGAGCAGCAAACAGCATACAACCTGATTAAAATACAAGTTTCACACAGGCTATTCTGGTTTTGTGCTGGTTGCATAAAGCTATTCTACAAGTTTCACACTGGCTATTCTGGTTTTGTGCTGGTTGCATAAAGTACAAGTTTCACACTGGCTATTCTGGTTTTGTGCTGGTTGCATAAAGTACAAGTTTCACACTGGCTATTCTGGTTTTGTGCTGGTTGCATAAAGTACAAGTTTCACACAGGCTATTCTGGTTTTGTGCTGGTTGCATAAAGTACAAGTTTCACACAGGCTATTCTGGTTTTGTGCTGGTTGCATAAAGTACAAGTTTCACACAGGCCATTCTGGTTTTGTGCTGGTTGCATAAAGCTATTCTACAAGTTTCACACAGGCTATTCTGGTTTTGTGCTGGTTGCATAAAGTACAAGTTTCACGCAGGCTATTCTGGTTTTGTGCTGGTTGCATAAAGTACAAGTTTCACACAGGCTATTCTGGTTTTGTGCTGGTTGCATAAAGTACAAGTTTCACACAGGCTATTCTGGTTTTGTGCTGGTTGCATAAAGTACAAGTTTCACACAGGCTATTCTGGTTTTGTGCTGGTTGCATAAAGTACAAGTTTCACACAGGCTATTCTGGTTTTGTGCTGGTTGCATAAAGTACAAGTTTCACACAGGCTATTCTGGTTTTGTGCTGGTTGCATAAAGTACAAGTTTCACACAGGCTATTCTGGTTTTGTGCTGGTTGCATAAAGTACAAGTTTCACACAGGCTATTCTGGTTTTGTGCTGGTTGCATAAAGTACAAGTTTCACACTGGCTATTCTGGTTTTGTGCTGGTTGCATAAAGTACAAGTTTCACACTGGCTATTCTGGTTTTGTGCTGGTTGCATAAAGTACAAGTTTCACACAGGCTATTCTGGTTTTGTGCTGGTTGCATAAAGTACAAGTTTCACACAGGCTATTCTGGTTTTGTGCTGGTTGCATAAAGTACAAGTTTCACACAGGCTATTCTGGTTTTGTGCTGGTTGCATAAAGTACAAGTTTCACACAGGCTATTCTGGTTTTGTGCTGGTTGCATAAAGTACAAGTTTCACACTGGCTATTCTGGTTTTGTGCTGGTTGCATAAAGTACAAGTTTCACACAGGCTATTCTGGTTTTGTGCTGGTTGCATAAAGTTCAAGTTTCACACAGGCTATTCTGGTTTTGTGCTGGTTGCATAAAGTACAAGTTTCACACAGGCTATTCTGGTTTTGTGCTGGTTGCATAAAGTACAAGTTTCACACTGGCTATTCTGGTTTTGTGCTGGTTGCATAAAGTACAAGTTTCACACAGGCTATTCTGGTTTTGTGCTGGTTGCATAAAGTACAAGTTTCACACAGGCTATTCTGGTTTTGTGCTGGTTGCATAAAGTACAAGTTTCACACAGGCTATTCTGGTTTTGTGCTGGTTGCATAAAGTACAAGTTTCATACTGGCTATTCTGGTTTTGTGCTGGTTGCATAAAGTACAAGTTTCACACTGGCTATTCTGGTTTTGTGCTGGTTGCATAAAGTACAAGTTTCACACAGGCTATTCTGGTTTTGTGCTGGTTGCATAAAGTACAAGTTTCACACAGGCTATTCTGGTTTTGTGCTGGTTGCATAAAGTACAAGTTTCACACAGGCTATTCTGGTTTTGTGCTGGTTGCATAAAGTACAAGTTTCACACTGGCTATTCTGGTTTTGTGCTGGTTGCATAAAGTACAAGTTTTACACAGGCTATTCTGGTTTTGTGCTGGTTGCATAAAGTACAAGTTTCACACAGGCTATTCTGGTTTTGTGCTGGTTGCATAAAGTACAAGTTTCACACAGGCTATTCTGGTTTTGTGCTGGTTGCATAAAGTACAAGTTTTACACAGGCTATTCTGGTTTTGTGCTGGTTGCATAAAGTACAAGTTTCACACAGGCTATTCTGGTTTTGTGCTGGTTGCATAAAATACAAGTTTCACACTGGCTATTCTGGTTTTGTGCTGGTTGCATAAAGTACAAGTTTCACACTGGCTATTCTGGTTTTGTGCTGGTTGCATAAAGTACAAGTTTCACACTGGCTATTCTGGTTTTGTGCTGGTTGCATAAAGTACAAGTTTCACACTGGCTATTCTGGTTTTGTGCTGGTTGCATAAAGTACAAGTTTCACACCGGCTATTCTGGTTTTGTGCTGGTTGCATAAAGTACAAGTTTCACACAGGCTATTCTGGTTTTGTGCTGGTTGCATAAAGTACAAGTTTCACACAGGCTATTCTGGTTTTGTGCTGGTTGCAAAAAGTACAAGTTTCACACAGGCTATTCTGGTTTTGTGCTGGTTGCATAAAGTACAAGTTTCACACAGGCTATTCTGGTTTTGTGCTGGTTGCATAAAGTACAAGTTTCACACAGGCTATTCTGGTTTTGTGCTGGTTGCATAAAGTACAAGTTTCACACAGGCTATTCTGGTTTTGTGCTGGTTGCATAAAGCTATTCTCACTTTGCTTCTGAGCCAAAAAGTGTTAACTTGTTAAAGTATTGCTTGTACAGTTTTGGTGATATATGTTTTATAGAAAGAGTTTAAGCAATTTGTTAGTTGAACTTAACTTAGCCCAAATATCGTCTAATGAACATTTATCCCAAATAAAAACTGCATTTAAATCAGTGGATTTATTATGGTTTTTATGATTTTTTTCTTGTATTAAAAGTCTGAATTTAGGCACATTAAAGTCAATTGACACTCTGATGATAAATGACAAGCATGACATTTGCATGCATGTTTGCGCAAAATAGCTGGGAAATAACCCAACATACTTCAAATCTGTGTAAGATTAATTTTGTCAAAATTGTGTCTTTTTGATCAAAAATAAAGCTTGCAGTGAGAGTGGAATTTTAAAGTAAAGTAATTTTGGGGGTAAATATATAACTTTTAAGCAGGTAATTTTGGCCAAATTTTGGTCTCTAAAAAACCCTAGTGTATTGTAAGTGCAGGGTTCCCAGCCAATCTGGAAATCAGGGAAAACCTGGAAAAAGACTTTCACTTAACTTCCAGTCAGGGAAAAGTCAGGGAACTTGGGAAAAGTTCCTGAAATCAGGGAATTTTGTTTGGTCAGACTTTCCCGACATTCTCTTAGTACTGTTGTTCCTGTTACTGATTAAAAATGTTGAATTTCTTAACAATATCTTCCAATTATTGTTGCAAAACAAACATTAAATGAAAATACATGAAAAGGCGAGGAAAGGATGGCTGTAAGGGGAGATGAGAGGCCATTGCTTTAAAATTGCATAAATATAATACATGTTATTGTCTGCAACTGCTATTTATTGAGGGTGTCTAAAACAAGAAAATTTTTATTTTCCATCAGGGATAAATCAGGGGAAAATCAGGGAATTTTGTTCATACAAAAAGCTGGGAACCCTGAAGTGTATTAATTAAATTGTTACTCTTTCTGAAGCTTTCCTGAAAAATGTGTTTTAAATTTATTTGTCAGATTAGCAACATTATCCGACATAGCACCAGTACAAATGACTGTAATAACTTAAGAGAATACTACCCCTTTAAACCCTGTAAGATTCTCTAATATTTGTTCAATCAAGTACACTAGTTTGTCAAATACTGGCTATAAAACACCATGTAACATAGGAAGAAAAAACCTACTTGAACTAGAGTCAGAAGTCATATAAATTTTCAAGATTATTTTTTCTCCATTTCAGACAGTCAAGAGCATTCTGCGAAGAACAAATAAAGTGTGGGGTAGAAATGTGAATTTATTGGAGCTATCTTGAATTTTTTTGTTCCAAAATCATAGCAAGTCTGAGGAAAGCAAACATAGCGAGTATGAAATCTGGAGTGGCCTATGATGATTGCTGGATAATTGCTGAGTACAATCGCGGCTATAAGCCCAGGTGTGACAGCGATTGTTTGCGCAAGGCTTCCTTTGGTACGGGCCAGTAGCTTAATAAACGAATGACACCCTCAAGCAAACTGCCAGCGTTATCATTATTACTGCAATATACACGCATACTATGGAAAGTATTGGATTAGTTTGAAGTGAATTTGGGTTACTCTGCAAGTTTGGATACAGTGAAGTGGAGATTCTTACCTTATACTTTGGTGAACTTATTAAAAGTGTAGGGAATGAATGTTTAACACAATTAAATGTTCATCATATAACTGTATGATGTGAAACTGTTGTTTTATTTATTTATTTATTTTTCAAGACATTTACTTAAGAACTTTAGAAATGGTTTTGGTTTATACATGGTACATCTTGATTTAGTTGATATGAACAGTTTTATAATACATGTGAAAACAATATGTCTATTAATTGAGCTGATAAGATAAATGGTGAATATTTGAGAATTACTGAAACAAGCAACAAATGGTATCAAAGAAGTGCCATCCATGAAATGTACAAGTATGATGCAATTTCAGTCGGCTAGGTCAATACATCATGTACATAGGATTAATGGATTAGACCTTAATGAAAGTTCACCAAGGATTAATAATTTAGACCTTAATTAAAGTACATCAAGGATTAATGAGTTAAACCTTAATTATATAATTAAGAGTCAAGATGTCACTACGTGCAGTTATACCACCGCTATCAGTCAACAATGGACCTTCCAAACAGAGCTATGAAGTCCTGGAGTCAAGGCTTCGAGCGGCCGAAGACGACACCAAACAGCTGATAGATCAGTTGGGGGGCATGGGCTTTGATAATCCAGGACCTGGGTCAGGTGAAAACGGGCGCAACTCACCGTATCATCAAAATGGACGCGATTCTCCGTATCAGCCAGTGTCACCTTTTCGGGGACAGACAAGGAATGTTAATTATAATCAGGTATTTGAATAAAATATACTGTACAAACAACTTACTTTTATTTAATAAATGTCTTTAATTCTACCATGGCCTTTATAACAAGAAAACATGTTATCATATTAGCATAAACACAAGAAGTGACGTTAACGTCTTACAGATTTATCGTTTGGCAGAAAATACAGTCCACTCTCGTTATCTCGAAGTCGGCGGGAACAAGAAAAAATATCGAGATAACGAGAGTTCGAGATATCCGATTAGGCGTTTTCAAAGAAATATGAGACAAAAATTTACCTTGTTTTTAACATCTGAATACCAGCTAAGAGGTCTAACTAAAGCTGTCACCGTGTGGAATAATACTCTACCTGATATATAGGCGTTTTTACGAGGCACTATTAATTTTGCTATTTAAATGCCTAAAATGACGTTTTAAGTATAACATGATTGCATGCGGTTATAATATTTCTAAACTGTCGAGAAAACATCCGGTAATGTTGCTATTTTAAGTTATGATGCAATTGACGTCCAATCAAGACGAGGGTCTTCCATCTGATCGTGCGTGAATCACGTTCCGGAATACTGAACTGTATATGTACATTTTGTAGTTTGAAATGCAAAGTTCAATCGATTATTAGAAAAAATATAACTAAATGCATTTTGGAATATTGTTTGTAAAAACAATTAGTATTTCGGCCTTTCGGCAGGCTGTGTATTAATTGCAGTTAATTGATGTTAAAGTGACAGTTAAAGTGACAGACCTTACTCAAGTGTTAATGGCTAACGACATTACACACGTGTGATTATTGATGCAATTAACTAATCAATTTCCTACCGCACAGTATTGGGAGCAGTCGGGCGAAGCGAAACGGTGAAGTATCAAAGGAAAATTTCTCACCTTTTGCTGACACTGGAACAGTTATTCGCACTTCGAGATAAACCACAGTAAAAACATGTAAAATCGGGACTCGGGACAAAGTTTAATATCAAGATATCGAATTATTCGACATAACGCAAATCGACATATGCGATGTTTATTTATATAGATAAAGAAGGAAAAAAGTTGGGACATTAAGCTTACTTCGACATATCGAGAATATGGAGATATCTGATGTCGAGATAACGAGAGTGGACTGTAGATATATAACAAAATATTTCATAATAAGAAAATTTGATCAAAGTTGATACAATAGCCTTTTTGTAATAATACAATCAATAATTATTGTCATTTTTAATATATAAATTGTGCTCTAAGAAACAGGGGCTGAATGCATTGGCTTAAAGTGTTTTTGAAGATTAGCCTGTGAAGTCCATACAGGCTAGTTAGGGACAACACTTTTGTACTAAACTGGATTTTGGCTAAGAAGGGCCTTCCTTTAAATGACAATACCATTAAAGTGGAAAGTGTTTTCTCTGATTAGCTTGTGTGGTTTGCATCTGCTATCTGGTTGGACACATTACGCACTTTACATGCATGCATTTATCCCTGTTGTCTCAGAGAGCGACTAAGTTTTATCAAATTTATATACAACAGTCTTTAAGAAATAATTTATACAGATTTTTATCATTTTTTTGCCCCCGGATCAAATGATCGGGGGTATATTGTTATTGGCCTGTCTGTCTTTCTTTTTGTCTGTCATTCCGTCATTTTGTCCCAAAACTTTAACCTATCAGTAAAGTTTAGCAATAACTTTTGAAATATTGAACATAGAAACTTGATATTTGGCATGCATGTGAATCTCATGGAGCTGCACATTTTGAGTGGTGAAAGGTCAAGGTCATTTTAAGGTCAAAGGTAAAAAAAAAAAGAGCGGAACATTAGGGGGCATTGTGTTTCTGACAAACACATCTCTTGCTTTTATAAATTATGATCAGGAAAACTTTGAGAAGTTCAAGAGCAGCTACGAGAGCCTTGTGACTCGGGTCTGTAAGAATGAGAGTGCCCTGCAGAGCCTGAAGCTGACCCTGGTGAACCTGCAGGGGGACCAGAAGCTCAACACCAAGCAGGATGTGAGAGAGATGAAGGAGAAGTTCCAGTATGCCCGGGAAGCTTACGAACAGGAAATAGGTACGTCAGGGCTCCCATGAGCCTTATTCTGGGAGAACAAGGCTTAATGCATGTGCGTAAAGTGTCTTCCCAGATTAGATTTTGCAGTCTGCACAGGCTAATCAGGGACGAAACTATCGGAGTGCTAGGAATTTCTCATTTACAATAGGAAATAGGTAAGTCAGGGCTCGCAGTAACTCGCAATGTGTTCAGGTTTTATGCTGTTTGCAGCTAACCAGTATCTCATGGTTGGAAATATTTTGATGCCTTTACTTTGATCTAGTAAGAAAGGTCTTAAATTAAATGTAACTTTCTAAGGGACTACAAATGCTTCAAAATATGTATCTAAGTGGTAAAGGGTTAATATTTTATGATAAATCCTAATGTTTGCAGGCAAGCTTACCCGGCAGGTAGAGTATTTGAAGGAAGAGCTGGGGTCAGAGGTGACTGCAAAGGAGAAATGTCGGGATGAGATACGGGAACTACAGAGGGCGCTAGAACAGTCCACGGAGACACGGGTATGGTCACAGTGTTTTTTCACCATTTTGGGAATGGAGTGGAGTCCCTTTTGATAGGGAAAAATCACGTTGTTTTGGCTAAAATTGGAAAATTAGTGAGTTGTTATTTGGCTTACATATTTTATACTAAAATTGAGCGATAAACTAACTGTTGAGATTTTTTAATTGCAGTTGGGGCATTTCCATATTTAGCTTTATAAATAACTTTATGGTAAAAATTAAATTAAAAGGCTTGAATTATCATAAATTTCTGAGCATTTTGCATCCTGATTTTGTATAATTTTTGTTCATATAATGTCTGCCTAAAGTTAATGAGGTCCTTGGTTCGATACCATCTTAGAGCATTTTTGAGATCTCCAAATAAATTAAACATTTTCACTCAGAGTAAACAGACTCAATAGTGTTTCAATTATCTTTAGGCTTTAGAGGTTATCAACTATTTTTTAAAAAGGTCAAGTCTTTTATGTGGCATTTATCCCAATATTTCAGCAACAGTCTGGGAAAACAAGGCTTAATGCAGGTGCTTAAAGTGCTGTCTCAGATAAGCCTGTGTAGTCTGCGCAGGCCAATCAGGGACAACACTGCCTGTCTTATATTGATTTTTTTGCTATGAATAGATTTCCCTTAAATGAAAAATAGCATTAGAGTGGAAAGTGTTGTCCCTGATTAGCCATTGCAGACTGCACAGGCTAATATGGGACTATTCTCTAAACGCATTTGCATGAGGCCCCAGTTTCTCAAAGCACAGCTCATTTTTATTGTAAGTATGCCCCAAATTGCTTTCAATATGTATGACCTTGACCAGTATTCTGTAGATGGAGACATTGTTTCTACCGAGGAAACGGACTCAAAAGTTTTTGAATCAGATTAAAGCATTTAAGACATTATAGAGCTTGGATAAATAGGTGAGGTCTCTTATGACTCATCCTTATATTTATATTGAGAGAATGCCCAACAATATTTTCAAAAAGTGTGACCAGCTTGACCTGTATACTGTAGATGGAGGCGGCCATGACAGCGGAGGGCTTGAACATGTCACAGGCTAAGCTTCAGAAGCGCATCACTGAGCTGAAGGAGGAAGTGGCGCGGGAACAGAGCCTGCGTGCCAGCCTGGAGGAATCCCACAATACACTGCTCACGCGCGTCAGAGAAATGGAGAGTCTTGTGGAGACTGAAAGAACTGGGGTTTGTTCTTGGAATTGTTGGCTTAAAACTTTACAACTTAGATATGTATTTTAACGCATTTGTAGTCCCTAAGACAGCTAAATTTAATTAAAGACCTTTCTTACTATATTCAAGTTTTAAAGGCTTTATCTCCAACCCTTAGATACTGATGAGCATCAAACAGTATAAATACTGAACAGAATGCAAGTTACTCACAGGCTGTTCTGGTTTTATGCTGTTTGCACATAGCCATTTTCACTTAGCTTCTGAGTGGGAAAGGGTTAAGTTTCTGCTCTGCTTTAATGCATTTAAGCCTTTAGGTGTATAGAGTTTGAATAGAGCCAAGTTTGTATGACAATGATGTGTTGTTAGCTCATCTGAGCATAATGTGATTGCCTTTTGTCTGTAGTCTGTTGTGCATCGTCATTGTATTGCTTGTGGACACTATCTGGGCTGACTTTGAAAATAATTATGTTTTGTTTTTTTAAACATGGTATTGGGTATTCCTGCTCAGAACAGTAAATTTCTGTTGGCCCTCTTGTTTTTGGTAATGAGCTTAGATACTAAGAGATGCCATGTGAAATGTGAACCGATACCAAAGATTTGCCACATAAACTGTTCCATCAAGTTTATGTAAACTAACAGAAGCTTGTTCCTTTAAGAACATGTGACAATGTCTTCTTATGTGGCAATTAGCTAAGCATTTTTTTTCTGAAGATTGATGCCCATAAAGAAGCTGTTTTCATTCCACAGAATACTCTTATTTAGTTCAAACCTATTTATTTTAGCTTGATTGCATAGACAGCCTTAGGCTTATTTGAAATGCTCACGAGTCCGTTCCCTGGGACTAGAACAAGTACTTGGTTTCTATGGGGGAGATCAGATATCACCATATCCATAGAACAAGTACTTGGTATCTATGGGGGAGATCAGATATCACCATATCCATAGAACAAGTACTTGGTATCTATGGGGGAGATCAGATATCACCATATCCATAGAACAAGTACTTGGCATCTATGGGGGAGATCAGATATCACCATATCCATAGAACAAGTACTTGGTATCTATGGGGGAGATCAGATATCACCATATCCATAGAACAAGTACTTGGTATCTATGGGGAGATCAGATATCACCATATCCATAGAACAAGTACTTGGTATCTATGGGGGAGATCAGATATCACCATATCCATAGAACAAGTACTTGGTATCTATGGGGGAGATCAGATATCACCATATCCATAGAACAAGTACTTGGTATCTATGGGGGAGATCAGATATCACCATATCCATAGAACAAGTACTTGGTATCTATGGGGGAGATCAACTAGAACAAGTACTTGGTATCTATGGGGGAGATCAAATATCACCATATCCATTATGCCACTGCAACCTTTATTCTTATTTGCAATGCATGCATATAAAACACGTGACTTTGTGGGGTGCTTTTTTAAAATAACTTTTTAAAACAATGTTTTTTAAAAATTTCACCTAGTGCATAAAAGACAGATTTTTATGCTGCTTATAATTGCAATATGAAATACATCAGAATTACTTTATTTATTAAACCTGTGTTCTTGTTAAAAAAGTCCTTGTGTACTGCACGGTTATGCTTCACTCAACTTGAAATTTTATCACCGATTTTAGGTGTATTCAAGGATTTATTCTTATACCTAAAGATATCGACCCAAACTGCAAGAAAAACTGTCTTTTATGCACCAATGATAAAAAACGAAGTGAAGTAACCAAGCAGTGTCACTGTAAGAATTTACACCTGAAATGAGTAAATTGATTATTTATTGGTTTATTTTCTTGGATTTTTTTTTCCTCGCAATTCAGGTGATCTATAATATTCAATTTTTCCATCGCCAGAGCTGAGGTTTCATCGCATTGGCGATCAGGCATTGGGTTAATTTTGCAGACTGGTTCTTTGAGCATGAAATAGAAGCAAGAAAAAAAAGATATTGACAAGTTAATTTATTGATTCTAGATCTAGCTCATATTTAGAATAAAAATTTACTTAAGAATAACAAAGTTTTGATGGTTGTGTTTGATTAAATACATGTACTTTGGATAACCACCATTTAAAAATTAAAACAGATACAAATCAGTGTGTTTGGTTGTTCAAAATTGGGTCCGGTAACTGGCCCTTTTCACCATTGGAAAAAATTGTATATTTCTCCAAGCTGGAAACTAAAAATTCCCATTAGCAGGTTTTGAATTCTCCAATCCAGCGTTAATAAATATAATACTGAAAACACTTATTCTCAATTTTGAAGCATTTTTAGCAAAACAACAACACTAATTTCCCAATTTTAGTACAAAACTCAGTGAATTTTCCCAATCCTATGTCACCAGGCCCCAATCCCAAAATAGTGAGAAAAAAGAAACACTGATAAAATATTGACATGTTTCCATTAGAATGAAAGTTTTTCATGTTTTCTCAGACTATGCTGATATTTTGAGTGGCAGGTGCATGTTTATTAATTCTTTGATTCCAGACTTGCAGAAAATGGCAATAATGGTATAAAACAGTTATTGGCATGTTTAATGTTTATTCAAAAGCAGTCATTTAGTTTGGACTCATATCCGGAATGACATGGGCTAAATGCATGTGTGTAAAGTGCCATACCAGATTAACTGGTGCAGTGTGGACAGGCTTATCAGGGACAACACTTTCTGTGTTAAACGGCTTTTTGTTTATAAATGACATCCTAAGACGTTGGCATGTTTTTTCAGGTGCAGTCCCTGAGTTCAGACTACGCTCACATCCGTAATGACAACGAGACACTGCGAGAGCTACTGAAGGAGGAAACCAAACGCAAGCAGATTGCCGAGAGCAGCTACAAGATGTTGTGTGATGACAAAGGTGGGCACTGGGGATGGATGTTAAACAAATTGAGCCTCATTTTGGGAAAACTGGGCTAAATGCATGCAAGTAAAGTGTCATCCCAGAATGGCCTGTGCAGTTGGCTTATCAGGGGCAACACATTCCGCCTAAACTGGAATTTGTTTAGAAGAGACTTCTTTTAGATAAATAGATCCATAAAAGCGGAACAGTGTGGTCCTTAATTAGCTTCTGCAGACTGCACAGTCGAATCTTGGATGATATTTCATGCACATGCATAAGGCTACTTTTCCCTAATTCTGACTCAATTAAATTATAGATTTCTAGTTAGCTTTTGTTAATTTATTTATATAACGTACATACATTTATTATCTGTAAGCAATAAGTATAAGAAGTTGTAGAGAATTATTTATTTTTTAGCTAAGTTAATCATAGAATAGAAAGAGAAGTTTATGTCAAAACATTTACTATGCCTGCATGTAGCTTATAATTATATTCTAGACATGTTGGTTCATAGTCACTGTTACTTAAAATAGCTTGAGGTTTTATCGGGTATTTTTTTTAAATTGTGTTTTGCTGGTATCATATGTGCAAACCTTGCTTGAGATGACAGTTAGGGCCATCAAACTCAATGTTATTTTAAATAGAAGAACTGTTTTTGGCTCAATTATTTTGAGTTTGTAGTGCGCTGAAAGTTTGTGTGAAGGTAGCTACATATAAAATTTACTTCGATTGGTATTGCTGGATTATTTTTATTTTTAGTAAGAATAAAAAGATGAAAACCCGGTTTTGTTGTATTGCAGAGTTTCTTGTAAAATCCAGAACAGATTGAAAATCCTGGTCCGCAAAATGTTCCTTTATCTGAATAAAATAGAGCATATTGGTTGGATTGGTGGAATATCAATTTTAATTCATGAGTGATCATACAAAATAATATTTTTCACAAGTTGTGCAGCCATGAGTGAAAATATATTTCTATAATGTTCATGAGTAATTTAAAATTCTGAGATATTTTACCAAATATAACAAATTTTATCTTTTAATCATATGATTCAAAATGATTAATTTGGTATTTGTGCTAAAATAATTACAACTTCTGTCACATTTATATGAATGCTGCATTCTGATTGGATAATTTGTTCACATGACCAGGGGTGGCGAAATCTCAAAAAACTATACTTGTCCAGGGACAACCATTTAGGAAATTTAACTTGTCCGTTGCTGAACTACACTTGTCTGTTAATGTTTATATAAATTATAAATGCATTTATTGATTAATGTAAAACAATGTGGAATATACCAAAATAAGTATGATTTGCTAGTTTTGTTTATAGTTGTATTTCAATAGTACATTCATTATAGCAGTATATTATAAACAATATAAAGACTTTCTAAAACTTTTAATCATGCAAAGCTAGTGTTATTAGAACATGTGTTGAACATAAGTACATCGTAATCTTAACAAATTAAACTAGTCCAATATGTGAACCTCATCAGACTGAGGCTCCACTACTGGTAGCAATTTGATTATCATCAACTGGTAACCATTGAAAATCTGTTAGCCAAGTTTCTTGAAATGTTCTGGTGCGTTTACTTAGATCATATTTTTTATCATAATCTTTCTTAATTTTTTTGGGAGGTGGACTGCTCAAAGCTTCGGGTTTCTGCTCCGTTGTTGAAGATTTAAAAAAACTAAATGTTCCATTTTTACCATTAAAGTCATCTTAAATAACAAGGTAGACCGTGTTTTGATTATCTTACTTTGATACTTTTTATTTCCGTCTGATTGTAAAAATAAAGAAACCAGTCTGTACACTGTCTAACAGTCGGGCCGAATGTTTAAAATGTGGCATGCTCCTGGTCTCTTATAGAATAAGGGAGATCACTGCGCAGGAGAGTGCCCGTATTTTAGCTTGATTGCTCCGCAAATAGCACTGACAATGTTATCGCATGTCAACAATCGGTTTTGTAAAACTTAATTACGGCTTTAATACAATGTATTTTTTTGTATACCTGGACCCGACTTTTAAAAAACTTGTTGTCCACGGACAACTTAATTGAAAAAAATCAGTTACCCAGACAAGCAAATGTACGACTCGGGCAACTCGGACATTTGATTTCGCCACCCCTGATGACCGGTTTTTCATTTTCCAATAAACCCACTTCGTATGCAAATTTAAACATGAATATTCATGGTGCTACTTTCTGGTCATAACAAGTTGCAAAAATGACGTTTTGTTACACGCGAAACTTAATGACTTGTTTTTTATTGCAATAGTGAAATGACATTATATTTGTTACGCGAACTTCAACGATATACCTGTTTGCTGGAGATGAAACCGAAACTGAAAATAGATTCATGCGCTAGATTAAACAGGACTTTTATGACCCTTGCCACAATAGAATTTAAGCTTTAAGATCATTTTGTGTTGTAATTATAAGCATTGAATAGCATTTTTCTGCATTTCATCGGTGTATGAACTGTCGGGAAAAATACACCTAATTTATGCATTAGGCGTAATTTTCCCGACAGTTCATACACCGATGAAATGCAGAAAAATGCTATTCAAACTTAAAAACAAATTCATTTCACAGTATAACATTGACATTTATCAATCATGTTCACTGTTTGAAACAGTGAATTACCGGTATCAGTTTAAAGTCAATAATATTTCTATATAAACGACCGGAAAGCATAAAATAAATTAGCAGTAACTATGGCTTTCCAGACATCTCATACACACCTACATAGCGTGATAAATCATTGGTTGCTGGCACATATGGGTTTATAACCCATCAACTAATTTGTGTGAAAAGCAGTTTGGAGGGTAAAAATTAATGATCTTCTAAACTATTGACAGAAATGTCTTCCTTGTGAATATATTATGATTAAAAATGCAAATTTTCTCCTCTAATAATCAATTCAGTATTTCTGCACATCTCCTTTGCAAACTTACATATGATGCATATTGTATTTTAACCCTTTCCCCCCATAAGAAACAAAGTGAAAATGGCTTTTGCAACCGGCATCAAACCAGAACAGCCTGTGAGTAACTCGCTGTCTGTTCAGGTTATATGCTGTTTGCTGCTCATCAGTAACTAAGGGTTGGAAATGAAGCTTTTAAAACTTAAATATTGTAAGAAAGGTATTTAATAAAATTTAACTTTTTATGGGACTACAAATGCGTCAAAATACGTGTTTAAGTTGTAAAGGTAGGAAATAAAGCTTTTAAAACTTGAATTTAGTTAGAAAGGTATTTAATTACATTTAACCTTCTATTGGACTACAAATGCGTCAAAATACTTATTTAAGTGGTAAAGGGTTAACTGAATCCGCCATTTTTGACCATTCTGTTTGAAGATTCCCTGGTTGAGAAGTACCGTAGCTGTGAGGGTGATCGGGACATGTTGATCACCGAGGTCTCAAAGTTGAGAGAACAGTATGAGGATCTCATCAAACAGCTAGAGCAGACACAGGCCATCATTGATAAACAACAGGTAAATGTTGATAAACAATAGGTAACCATGGTCTATCAGCATGTCATCATTGATAAACAACAGGTAAATGTTGATAAACAATAGGTAACCATGGTCTATCAGCATGTCATCATTGATAAACAACAGGTAAATGTTGATAAACAATAGGTAACCATGGTCTATCAGCATGTCATCATTGATAAACAACAGGTAATAATGGTTCATAAGCATACAATTAATTACAAAAAAAGGTTATTATGGTTTATCAGTATGTAATCAATGATAAACATCAGGTTACCATAGTTTATGAGCATGAAATATTGATTACATACTGATAAACCATAATAACCTTTTTTAATTGAGAAACAAAAAGTTACCCTGGTTTTCAGCTTTTCATCACTGATAAACTATGGTTTACCATAGTAAATCAGCAAGTCATCATGTAAACAACAGGTAAATGTGTTTTATAAGCATGAGATCATTGATTAAAAAACGTAATTATGGTAAATCAGCATGTCATCATTAATTAAGTACATGTTATCATTGTTTATCAGTTGTCATCATTGATAAACAACAGGTTATCATGCTTTATGTGTATGCCATTATTGATAAGCACCAGGAAATCATGTTTTATCAGTATGTCATTGTTGATAAAGAACAGGTAATTCTGGTTTATTGGCATGTCATCATCGATAAAGGACTGTTAAAAATGGTGTCATTGAAAAACAGGTAACCATGGTTTATGAGCATGTCATCATTCGACGTTAATAGGTTAACATTAATCAACCACAGGTAATTAGGGTTTATCAATTTGTCATTATTTAAAGCATGTACTCATGGTTTATCAATCAGTCATCATTGATAAACAAAGGTTATCATGGTTTATAAATTTGTCATTGATAAACAACTTTTTATCAGCAACTCATCCTTGATTAGCTAGTGTCCTCATGGTTAGACTCTTTATTATCATTAATAGACCTCAATTGTCAATTATTAATAGACACCAATTTAAAATGTATATGTCTTTTGTTGTGTCATTATGATTGAAATATGGTTAACATAATTTATCAGAATGCAGCATTGATAAACTGTTTGTATCTCCATGTTAAACAACTCGTTTTATTGATGGGCGATCATTAACAGTCAGTCATTAGTTGACAACAGGAAACCATGTTTAATCATTGATATACCACGGGCTATTTAGGGTTAATATATGTTTATGTTTCCCGTTTAAGAGTCATAGGTCTTTGAAGAATTTAGTAAGAAATCTGCACTTTGGTTTGGTCAACTATATATTTGGTTATGGTTGCACCAGCTACCATGTTTAATAGAGTGACAAATGGAGCCTTTAAAGCATTAAGAGTTTACTTCAAACTTTAAAACAACACTGAATGGCGAAAATGGTTATCAGAATGCTTTTCATAAAATATGTTGAATTAATTTTGTATATATATATGAACCATGCTCTGTTAAAAGGGTGTTTAATGCATGTGCGTAAAGTCTCATCCCACATTAGCCAGTGCAATCTGCACAGGCTAATCAGGGATGACATTTTCCGCTTTTTTGATATTTTTTGTTCACATGAAGTAGCTTCTTAACAAAAATCCAGTTAGTGGGGAAAGTGTGGTCCATGATTTGCCTGTGTGGGCTGATCTGGGACCACATTTAACGCAGAGGCTTTAAACACCCTTTTCACAGAGCGAAGGCAGACTCTAACATGATCTTATTAGTTTTATTTTGAAAAACTTAACCAAAATATTTTTTGTCAAAATTTAATTGCAGATGATCAGATATTATCAAAATGTTGAAATATTTAGGAACTTATCAAAATGTATCTATAGCATGTTACGTTATAACTTAATGTATTTTTATAATAATAATCTATTTAAGTTTTGGTAAGTGAATATTCAGCATTGATTTGCCACACTTGAAATAATTAATAAGCAATATTCACTTGTATGGACAGTGTATCATATAGTTTATATGGAACATGGTTTAACACCATCCAAGTTATGTTACTTTACTTGCTGATTTTAGGAGATATTCTTGAGTGATAAACTCAAAACAGCCGATCAGTTAGAAGCTTTTATGGTGAGAAGTTGGTGCATAAAAGTTGATAATAAATCTTAACCCTTTGCATGCTGGGAAATTTGTCTTCTGCTAAAATGTCTTCTGCTGAATTTCTAAAATTAGCATTTTCTTCGATTTTTTTCAAAGAATACTATCAGAATAGCAAACAGTTTGGATCCTGATGAGACGCCACGTTCTGTGGCGTCTCATCTGGATCCAAACTGTTTGCAAAGGCCTTTAAAATTCAGCTCCAGCGCTTTAAGGGTTAATAATAAATCTTAAAAAGTGACGCTTTTTGTGTGATCTACCAGTTAATCAGTTTGCAAATCTAATGCATGCTTAGTTTACAATGTTAATGCACCTACAGAAGTGTTTAATTTCTTCAATTGGTAAATTAAAAATGGTATATAACTATAACTATAGTTGACTATAATATTAATATAAGCCTCTCTTACATTGTACATTATCTAAAAATAAGGTTATAAATACATGCTCTTTGCTTTTAATTGCAATTTTTTTAAATATATTAATCATAATGTTTTATTCTATTGGTTGCCATCTTGGAATGTTTGCTGCAATTTTGTTGTTCAAAAGGGCTTAATACAATACATATGGTTGCTGGCAAAAATTAGTTGTTTCTGACGACACAAGTCGTCTTTTCAGCATTAGATCGGACTTGTGTGCTCTAACTCTGCTTTCTACAATGTCTAATATCATGCTTGTAGGTATGTAAGACAATTTAACATTAAAGTCATAAAATAAGTGTCGTCACAGATTAGCCTGTGCAGTCTGCCCTGGCTGATCAGGGAAGGCACTTTCCTATTGAATGGACTGTTTTGTTTAAAGGAACTCTTTTCTAAATAAAAATCCACTAGAAGGAAATTGTTATCGCTGATCAGCCAGTGCAGACTGCACAGCCTTATCGGGGATGATACTTTAGATTGGCTAATTTACATTATATAGAACTATTGGACTGAAAGACATGAAAGTTTTGGTTTAAAGGAAATCTCTTTAAAACCCAAATCCACCCTATGTTAAAAGTATCATCCCTTAGTCAGCACAGGCTAATCTAGGATGGCACTTGATGAACATTAAGCCCTATTTCCCTAGACCAAGACTCAAATACAAACAGTATCCAGATTAAGTTTGCAAATCCAGATTATTGTAACAGCAGTTTCCAATTTGCAGGTAACATGCTTTGTGAACAATGCACTCCTCATATCTTGTGACTTGAAAAGGTTATTTATCAATAAGTTCATTAATGTTCATTAATGTTCATGTCAAAATAAATTTAAGATACATTGTATTATAATCCAACATATTTTCAAAACTTTCACCATTAGTTCTTGGCAATATTTTCATTTTACATTTATATGAACTAAAATTTTATATTCAGTAAAATAATGTTGTTTGTGGTAATATTTATGTATAACTGTTGTAATACCCCCGTCACACCGGACTGGCGTCCTTGCTGCGTCTTTACGGCGACCCAGGTCGCAGTGAGGACGCCATAGACACCGGAGGGACGCGGTAAGGACGCAAGAAGACACAGTGAGGACGCCGAAAATTGCTCAGGACGTGAGACCACGGCGACCACTTTGAACATGTTCAAAAAAGTCGACGAAGTTCGGCGTTTTACGGTGTTCTGTTAAGGACGTCGTAGAGACGCCCTAGAGACGCAGTAGTCGTAGTAGGGACATGGTAGGGTCGCCATGGAAGTCATGTGGTTGCCGCTAAAACCCACAGGAAATGATCATTGACTGCGAGGCGACCGTACGGCGACCTTATTGTGACATTTGTATGTCCTTTGTACATCTATTGAGTCCTCAGAACGACTATGGTTGCAATAAGAATGCCAAGGACGCCGCTCAGACGCCGTATGGTCAGCTTTGGTCGCCGTAAGGACGCAGTATGGAACGCGGTAAGGTTGCAAGGGACGTATTAAGGACGCGTGAGGAAGCACAGAACGCCATAAACCAGGACGCTGGTGTGATGGAAGGCAAAAAACTGCATTTTTACAGACAAAGTCATTGGCGTCCTTACTAGGACATTCAGAAATTTCCAGAAACACAGTCTTAGGTCGCCGTAAGGACGCCAGTCCGGTGTGACAGGGCTATAAGTCATACATTACCTTATATACTTTATTTTATGAAATTGAGTTTAATTTATTTTTCTATTGCAGTCATTTATGAATCTTGCAGCATACTTATAATATCCCGATTGGGATTAACTGTCCAAAACACATATTAAACTCATTTCTATTTAATTCTAAGTACACTTGTCACAGAAAATGTTAAGCATATTATAATATCCAAATAAATGCTCACTGAATATCATACATTTTCTTAGGGTGGTGGAGTTATTTAATATTAGTTAAATTCCGCATCTCTTCTCTGTACCAAGGTAACAACAATCAAACAATGAGACCATACTAAGATTAGACTATGAACTTCATTATGGAAACATTTTCATCAAAGATTTATGTTTAGTATCAAAGAGTAATTTCAGCAATTAATTATTGGACGTTAAAAAAATAGGGGCAATTATTATGGCGTGAGGTAGGGTTTATTTTATTAAGCAGAACATAGTAGATATAAGTGGTAAAAGCATTTGCAAAGACACTCATAAAATTAACTACTCACTCAAGGTCATGCAAGGTCATGCAATTGATCCTTGTTTTGGGAAAACTGGGCTTAATGCATGTTTGTAAAGTGTCCTCCATATTAGCCTGTGCAGTCTGTAATCAGGGAGAAAACTTTGCGTCTAGACTGGATTTTCATGAAGAAGAGGCTTTATTTTAACAAAAAAATATAATAAAATAGAAAAGTATTTTCCCAGATTAGCCTGTGTGGACTGCACAGGCTTATCTTGGATGCCACTTTTCGCATGAAGCCCTGTTTTCCAAGAATGCGGCTATATTTGTGGGTGTGGACGTTTTGCTGTTGGGGCACTCTGTTATGTATTGCTGTGTGTTTCACATTGCAGAAAATTGATCCTTATTTTGGGAAAACTTGGCTTATTGCATGTGTGTTAAGTGTTTTCCCTGATTAGCCAGTGCAGTCTGTAATTAGGGAGAACACTTTCTGGCTAGACTGGATTTTCATGTAGAAGAGAATTCATTAAAAATATCATAAAATATTAAAAGGATTGTCCCTGATTAGCCTCTGTGGATTGCACAGGCTTATCTTGGACGCCACTTCACGCACTTGCATTAGGCCCTGTTTTCCAAGAACGCGGCGCTATGTGGGTGGTGTGAAAATTGTGCTGCTCAGGCACTCTGTTGTGAATTACTGTGTGTTACAAATTGTATTGCTGTGTGTTGCACATTGCAGACAAAGAATAAAGAGTTGGTGGAGGAAAATGAGAGACTCACACAGACCTTTCGTACCACGGCAGAGGAGCACGATAAAATCAATGCACAGTTGAAACGAGAGTTAGAGGTATACACAGTGAGTCAATCACATGAGCCCGTATACACCAACAGATTCCTCAAAATGTTCAATAGCAGAATCAATGACTTAAATGTAAGGACAAAATCAAGGTCCAATTTAATTGAGAGTTAGAGGTATGCACATGGTGTCAAGTGTCTAAGCCAATATACAGAAACAGATTTTATATGGGCCGTGCTCTGAGATAAGGGTATTTAATGCATGTGCGTAAAGTGTTGTCCCAGATAAGCCAGTGCAGTTCGCACAGGCTAATCAGGGACAACACTCTCCTCTTTAATGGTGTTTTTCGTGTACAGAAAGTTTCTTCTTAGCAAAAAATCAGGCTGAAAATGTCGTCCCTGATTAGCTTGTGCGGACTGCACAGGCTTATCTGGGATGACACTTTATCAACATGCATTAAGCCCCCTTTTCACAGAGCGTGGCTCATATGTGTTCACTCACAGAGTTGATGACAGTCTATAGATTGTCCCTAAGTTCTTGAAGGTCCTAACATTCCTTGAGGATGTGTTCAGCCTTTTGGTAGGCAACTCCACAGGGGAACTTCTTAGACATATATGTACCATATATTAATGCTATTTGTTCACAGGCTGAGCGCAGGCTGACTCGAGACAAGGCTGTGGTAGAGGACAAGGCCTCCCGGCTCAAGGACAGCGTAGCAGAGATAACACAGGAGAACTTGGACCTGCGCAAGAAAATGTGAGCAGTTTACTGTGCAATATACTTGAGCCTCGACCTGGGAAAACGGGGCTTAATGCATGTGTGTAAAGTGTCATCACTGATCAGCCGCTGCAGTCAACACAGGCAAATCAGGGATGACACTTTCTGCTTTTGTTTTTGTTTTTTTTAAAGGAAGTTTCTTTTTAGCGAAAATCGTGTTTTGGCGGAAAGATTGGTCCCTGATTAACCTGTGAAGTGTGCAGGCTATTCTGGGATGACACTTAACTCACATGTATTATTAGTGAAAGTAACTTGCAATCTGTTTAGGTTTTATACTTTTTTCTGCTCATCAGAATCTTAGGTTGGAAATGAAGGCTTTAAAACTTAAATCTGGTAAGAAAGCACTTAAATTTAATTATATGTGTCAAAGTGCTTATCTTAGCGGTAAAGGGTTGACAAATTCCATTTTTTGTTGGTGTTCCCAGCAAGCGTAGTGAGGAGGAGGTCTCCAAACTGAAGACTCGCATCTCCAGCAAGGATGAGGAGTTCACAAGGACCGCAGAGAGCCTCAGTAAGGAGCTCTCCTCCCTCCAGGACCAGCTACAACAACAACAGGCGGACAGGGACCGCATACTGAAGGACAAGGAGTCACTGCTGGAGGAGGTAGGCTTGGGTTTTTAGTACACCTGGGCACATTGTGAGCTTTTGTGATCGCCTTTTTTCCGTTGTCCATTCTTTTATTGCCACATTTATTGGCGGATCTTCATGAAATTTGGTCAGAAGATTCGTCTCAATGATATCTTGAACAATTTCAAATATGGTTACCGTTGCTTGAAAAACATAGCCACCAGGGGGCTTGGCCTTTTTCCTAACTTGGCTATATATGGCCATATTAAAACCTTTTTTACGCTTTAGTTAGTTCACCCAGGTCCATATTCACCACACATTCTTAGACTTTAGAATAAAGAATAAACTAAGAACCAAGTAAAATACATCCAGCGTTTGAACATATAGATAGCACTGGTGATTCTGTTATTAATAACGTGTTCTACATGAAGAATATAGAATATGTAGATACAGATGGTTAAAGCAAATCTTGAATATTCCAATTAAAATAATGTTCTTAAGTCTAAGAATTGTTTGAATACAGCCCCTGAGCACGACGTGCTCATTTTGAGCTTTGTGATCACCTCTTGTCTGTTGTCTGTCATGTGCTGTGTGTCGCCAACATTTATCTTGTGAATGGGCACTCTAGAGGCCACATTTATTGTCCTTTCTTCATGAAACTTGGTCAAAAGATTTGACCTAGTGATATCTTGTTCGAGGTTGATACTGAGTCGGTGCTGTCAAAACCTAGGTCACTATGTCAAATTAAATAAAAAGCTTGTTAACACCCTAAGCTTGTGTCGAGATTCATAGTTCTTCTGCGGTGATTCATAGTTCTTCCGCAGAGATTCATAGTTCTTCTGCGGTGATTCATAGTTCTTCCGCAGAGATTCATAGTTCTTCTGCGGTGATTCATAGTTCTTCCGCAGAGATTCATAGTTATTCAGTGGAGATTCATAGTTCATCCGCGCTTGAGGCTGTATTTTGTTAGGAATCAGTATCAACTGGGTTATTTGTGTCACTGCTACTCCTTGCTACAGATGAGGAAGTGGGTTCAATACCAAACTTGTATTATTTTACCATCAAATTGTTCTCTCTCTAGTACATTGTATGATACTACACTCATGTAAGTTCAGGATCATTCAATAACTTCACCAATCTTTCTGCAGGTAAACCAGACGGTTGATTCAATGGTTGAAGAGAGATCAAAACTTCAAAAGCAGGTACAACAACAACAACTTGAGCTGGACGGTCACAGTCGAGCACGGCGGAAACTCGAGCATGAAAATGCTCATCTCCTGGAGCGCATTTCTGGATTTGAGCAACAGCAGGTATACTATCAAAGTGTATACCCATAAAGATTTTGTGCTGTCACATTCCCTTGAAATAAGCCTTGTTCAGGGAATACAGGGCCTAATTCATGTGCATAAATTGTCATCCCAGATCACCTGTGTAGTCCTCACATCCCAGATCATCTGTGTAGTCCTCACATCCCAGATCACCTGTGTAGTCCTCACATCCCAGATCACCTGTGTAGTCCTCATTGTCATCCCAGATCACCTGTGTAGTCCTCACATCCCAGACCACCTGTGTAGTCCTCACATCCCAGATCACCTGTGTAGTCCTCACATCCCAGATCACCTGTGTAGTCCTCACATCCCAGATCACCTGTGTAGTCCTCACAGGCTAAACAGGGATAACAATCTCCACTTAAAAAAAAGAATAAGAATATATTTATTAAAGAATGTCTCTTCTAAGCAAAAATCCAGTCAAGGTGGAAAGTGTTGTCCCTGATAAGCCTTTTCAGACTGCACAGGCTAATCTAGGATAACACCTAGGCACATAGACAGACTGCACAGGTTAATCTAGGATAACACCTAGGCACATAGACAGACTGCACAGGTTAATCTAGGATAACACCTAGGCACATAGACAGACTGCACAGGCTAATCTAGGATAACACCTAGGCACATAGACAGACTGCACAGGTTAATCTAGGATAACACCTAGGCACATAGATAGACTGCACAGGCTACTCTAGGATAACACCTAGGCACATAGACAGACTGCACAGGCTAATCTAGGATAACATCTAGGCATATAGATTTAGCCCAGTTTAACCAGAATGAGGTTCAACTAATCTATTAATAGCTAGGTCTATACTGGCCATATCATTAACATAATCTACGTTAAATTATGTCTGAATTATCTATTGTTTAAATATATACGACTCAGTGAATTAAGTAGCATGCCATGCATTTGATAATTTTAATTTTTAGAAACATAAGCATAATATAATTGCCTATATATATTATATGTCCTTGCATGTGTTGAAATGAAATGTCTTCAGGATAACATGCCCATTAATATTTTCTGGTTGCAATTTTTTACATTAATTCTGATTTCATTCTAAATAGGATTTTTCACCATGATAGTTAATTGTTGGTATTTTATAATCAAAGTTTATTTCATTAACTATAAAAATAATTTTACATTCCATTTCCTGTCAAGGTAAACAACTTTGCAACATGAGCAGTGCTATATAAGTTCTCCCCTTTTCTTTGCTTGTCTAAAAGAAGTTTGCTTTTTTTAAATGTGAAGCATGGCATAAACATATACATGTACCAGGTAAAGGTTTAATTTGTTTTTGAGTTATAAATGTTAAATCAATCAAGTTAATTTTCTATCTTTACCACAGTTGATTGAAACTTAAGATGTTTCCTTAAAAAAGAGATGGCAGTATTGAAAACAATATTTTAACACCAGTAGATGTGGTGATAGGGAGTTTTAACCATTTTCTTGAAACCTTCATATGACCTCATTCAAAAAAGCATCAAGTGCAGTTTGTTCCCTTGGAAGCCAACCCACCTCTGGCTCTTTGTACAATTATTAAAAACATACAATCTTAATATGTATATTATTCCATAAAACTAAATATATGGTTCATTATTTTTCCAAAGTGTTTTTGTGATTTAAGTGTAAAACTTTTGTATGTGCGTGACATTTCTGAATAACATGGGGAGCGGACAACGACAACGAGCGAGGCCTGGTATAGGGGAGATAACCCTGGATTATGGTTAGGTTAGGGTTAGGGGGCGGGTTAGGATAAAAGTTTGGGTTAAGGCTAACCCAAACCCGACCCCTAACCCAAATCCTTACCCTAACCCTCTAACCTCTCCATGCCCATTACAATACCAGGCCTCGCTCGTGGTCGTTGTCCACTTCCCTAATAACATACAAACAGTTACAATCAACTTTTTCTTTTTCATATTTTGTTAGATATGCAGCTTAGATACCTTTTTATTGCAATGGTTATCATCTTTGTATTATAAGGTTGAAAATGAGGTAATGACTGGTCTTGGGTCAACGTTGATTGTCCAGTAATAGTAGAATCATGTTAACAAGTGAATGTGTTCTTTACTGCAAAAGCGTTATATAGTATTATAGCACTGTGACGTAACACTGATTTCTAATTGTACCTAATATCTGTCCATGTTCTTGTTCAAACATGGCAAAAAGGTTCTGTTAGTTTTAAAGGGAGATTTACACAGTTTTAAGCAACAAAAACATTCCTTAAAACACAATATTGCATAAAGAATTTTAACTTTCACATAGCATTGTCATTTAGAGCCAACAATCTGTCATCTATATTAACTGTTTCAAACACAAAATGGGTTGGCTCAAATTTTGACGGAAGTAAAGAAGTACCTACTTTGTACTTAAATATTTTATAAAATGATTGACTTTAACTCACACTGACTTAGTGTTTTATGTTTGATATTGATACAAAATTCATTATTAACCCTTTCAGTGCGGAAACCAAAATTTGAAGGCCTTTGCAAACAATATGGATCCAGATGAGACGCCACAGAACGTGGCGTCTCATCAGGATCCAAACTGTTTGCTATTCTGATAGTATTCTTTGAAAAAAATCGAAGAAAATGCTAATTTTAGAAATTCAGCAGACAACATTTTAGCAGACGACAATTTTCCCAGCATGCAAAGGGTTAACCTGAAAGTCCCATCAACATCACTATATGTTCACTTATTTACAGTGCTGATTACACAATTAAAAATCAATATTATTATTGAAAGCTTCAAAAAAAATTCTTGAAGGGTGATATTGCATTTGGGAAAATCTATTATGTTATTATTTTGCACATTTCTGTTTGTCAACATATTATGTGTGTATTTGACATTGTTACATAGAGAGACATAAAGGTATATGGTTTTGTGATAACATTGCGTTGTTTTGTAATATTCATTATTATGACATAACATAGGTTAGAATAACTAAAACCAGCATGCAACCACATGCTATTTACATGTCAATTCTTGCAGTTTATCTATTGATTAAAATCAAAAGTTGTTTAAGAAGAAGATACAGTCGCGAGTTGTAAAAGCCAATTTAGGGTTCAGGCTTTTCCAAGCATAAATCAGCCTTTCTCTTGGAAAACCAGGCTTGATTCATATGCACCAAGTGTTTACCAGATAAGCTTTTATCAGGGGCGACACTTTTTGCCTAGACTGGATTTTTGCAGAGAAGAGACTTCCTATAAGCTAAAAATACAACACAGGCTGAAAGTGTTGTCCTTGATAAGCTGGTGCTTACGCACATGTATTAAGCCCCATTTTCTCATAGCAAGGCTAAATCTTCTACCTCATTCACTGTGTAAGTATTGAGCCAAACTAACTAATAGTAATTATCTTAACTACTGCATTTTTATGTATGATTGACTTGGCCTGAACAGTCATCAACAGTAATTTGAATCAACTTGTTTGAATTACTTCTATTTCTTATTTTTCACTATGTTCATTGGTATTTATATCTTTTATAAGATGTATACAGATTATTGTGGAGAGTCATGCTATAAGGTATAGGAGACAATATCTGCATGTGATCTCTCAACTCTACTTGCTATTGCAATTCAGTACATCTTTGTTATGCCTTTCTTTTTTTATTTCAAATGTGATATTTTTTAGCTTAAAATTATTTCATCCTTTTTTTACAAAATGTATTGCCCAGTTTGTGTTGTTATTTATTTTTGCAATTTATGTTTTAATCTTATAATTTTGATCTTCTTTATGTATATTTGTTTCCTAAGCCATTCAATCCTTACAGTAGTATACATTTTTGTTTGGAATTGTTTCAAGTCATCCTTTTGCTCTTTTTCTTGTTTTTATGACTCAATTCAGTTTTTTTAATAAAAATCATTTTTCTGGCTAATGTAAAAAACTCCTTATAGACAGGTTCTTGTAACCAAGATTGAATGTAACAGCTATGCATGTGTCAGTATGCAGACTTGGGGACTTGTTTGTAGCATTGATAGTGCAGTCAGTCCATGTTTTGTGTTCAGCGTGTCATGTCTAATGTCCATGTTTTGTGTTCAGCGTGTTATGTCTAATGTCCATGTTTTGTGTTCAGCGTGTTATGTCTAAAGGTCAGAGTAGTTGTGAAAATAAATGTGTAGAAGGTACTAGAAAGAAAGAAAAACTTGTTTTCTTGATTTGAACTTTACTTCTTTACATTACCTATAAATACTGTTTACAAATTAAGATTGTACTCTGTTTTTGTTAAACTGAAGTTCTGTTTATATGTTCCTTGTTCATTATACAGTTAAGTGTATATACATACTATTATACAACTTGTTGAATCTTGCCCTTAATCTTACTTATTTCTGATGGTAATTGTATTTTATGCGTTTTATTATTAAAGCTAGTTATTCTAAAACATTCATTTTCTTGTGAATTAAATTCATTTAATTGTGAATACTTAAAATTTACTTGTAAGTACATAGTTATTATTTGCTAAATCAGTTTTTACCAGCTAACAAGGTTTGTAATGCATTTATTTCAGTTGATTCAAGTTAACCAATGGGAATCTTAGAACAAAAAATTAAACATTATTTTGACCAATGTCTTTGCTTATCACAAAATATGATTGTCATTTGGACCAATCAAGAAGCTTCTTACAAGTAAAAATGATATGCTGTAATATTTTTACCAATCAATGTCTTTTACAACAACATTACATTAATTCCAATTGAGATCCATCTAGAAGCTAATTATGCATAATAAGTATCATGCTAACCATTTCAAATCATTGTTCAATATTCTGTGTTATTTTGACCAATCCTAACACATATCCTATCCAATAACAATCTCTGTTATGTTCCCAGAAAGCCTTACACATATCCCATCCAATAAGAACCCCCGTTATGTTCCCAGCAAGCCTTACTCATATCCCATCCAATGAGATCCTCTGTAAAATTCCCAGCAAGCCTGGCACATATCCCATCCAATCAGAACCACTGTTACATTCCCAGCAAGACTTGTAAATATCCCAACCAATCAGAACCACTGTTATGTTCCCAGCAAGCCTAACACATATCCTATCCAATAAGAATCTCTGTTATGTTCCCAGAAAGCCTAACACATATCCCATCCAAATGAGATCCACTTTTACATTCCCAGCAAGCCTTGTAAATATCCCATCCAATTAGAACCACTGTAACATTGCCAGCAAGCTTCACAAATATCTGTTTCAATTGAACCACTGTTACATTCCCAGCAAGCTTTACAAATACCTGTTCCAATTGAACCACATTCCCAGCAAGCTTTATAAATCTTTTATCCAATGAAAATCATTGTTACATTTCCAGCAAGCCCAGAAGCATGTGGAGAGTACTCTGAAGGAGATGATGGACCAGAAGAACAAGCTGGCCTATGACAATGGCCGCCTGCAGACAACTCTGGAGCAGGCCAACCTGGAGCTGGAGTCTCTGAGGAAGGCAGATCTGGAGACCAACAAGTACAGGACACTGGCAGAGGCCTTGGCTAACAAGTACAGTCAGGTAAACAATTTTAAAAATCTCTCAAACTGCACAGGTAAGGGGTTTAAACTTTGTTGTGTAATAATGTTAAGTATTCCTTAACAAAGATTTATCAAATTATGCCCACGGGGTTAAAACTGGCCATGCACCAAGGGTCACATAAACCTTTAGAGAAAAATAACTTTAATAATAGTCTTCTCTGAAACAACAATGCCAAAAGGTGTATATGCCACTGTGGTAAATATTGACCCTGCCTTTTGGGTGAGTTGATGAAATGTTTTATAGTGAATTAAACAGCATAACAATTTTTAACTTTTCTTTCTGAAACCACAAAAAACACAGCAATGATATTTGGAAAGTGACAAAAGATTGTAGTCCCTTTCAAAGATTGTTCCAATCTTGCCCATGGGTTTGAAACTGACCATGTCCAATTACAAAGGTGAGCAATCATGGGCCATCTAAGCCGTCTTGTTAAAATTGTAATAATAAATTAGCGTCCCCCTGGGAAAACTGGGCTTTATGTATGTACGTAAAGTGTTGTTCTAGATTAGACTGTGCAGTATGCGCAAGCTAATCAGGGACGACACTTTCAGCCTAAACTGGATTTTTGCTAAGGAAAGACTTCCTTAAAATGAAAAATACCATAAAAGCGGAAAGTGTGGTCCCTTATTAGCCTTAGCAGACTGCACAAGCCAATATGGAATGACACTTTACACACATGCATTAAGCCCCATTTTCCCAAAGGGCGACCCAAATGTTGTTGTTTTTTCGCAAAATATAATGCCAAGTTTGCCTTTTCCAGTGTGAGAGTGACATCAGTGAGCTCAAGGTGACGATAGAGAGGCTGGAGTCCCAGCTCAAGCAGGCCCACATACAGCTGGACAGTCGTCATGGAGACTACAGCTCCATCACTGTCGTCAAGGATGAACTGCTCAAGGAGAACCAGCGCCTGCTCACCAAGCTGCAGAGTGTGGAGGACCGGGAGAGGAGGAAGGTAACATGAACCCTTTGTATGCTGGG
This sequence comes from Dreissena polymorpha, assembly GCF_020536995.1. Taxonomy (NCBI): domain Eukaryota; kingdom Metazoa; phylum Mollusca; class Bivalvia; order Myida; family Dreissenidae; genus Dreissena; species Dreissena polymorpha. Next base: position 37,411,540 of record NC_068362.1, on the reverse strand, counting down.
AAATGTGTAGTCTGATAAAATGTCGTCTGCTGAATTTCTTAAATTAGCATTTTCTTAAAAAAATTTTTTTAGAGAATACTATCAGAATAGCAAACAGTTTGGATCCTGATGAGAGGCCACGTTCTGCGGTGTCTCATCTGGATTAAAATTGTTTGCAAAGGCCTTCAAAATTCGGTTCCAGCACTGAAAGAGTTAACATCCATTAACTCTTTACCACTTAGATACATATTTTGATGCATAGTAGTGCCTTAGAAAGTTACATTCAATTAATTACCTTTCTTACTAAATTTAAGTTTTAAAGGCTTCATTTCCAACCCTTAGTTACTGATGAGCAGCAAACAGCATAAAACCTGAACAGACTGCGAGTTACTCGCAGGCTGTTCTGGTTTTATGCTTGTTGCAAAAGCCATTTTCACTTTGCTTCTTATGGGGGAAAGGATGAATATCCCTTTTGTATTTCTCATTTATTATCAAACACCATCTGGAAATTGGACCTTGTGTTCCCTTATTATTGGATACACATAATTGTTATATCAGCAGTCTTTTTTTTCAAGAATGAAATCACTGCTTATGGCTGTAATTATGATTATTATATAATTGAGCCATGCTCTGGGAAAATTGGGCTTAATGCATGTGTGTTGTGTTGTCTCAGGCTTAATGCATGTGTGTTGTGTTGTCTCAGGCTTAATGCATGTGTGTTGTGTTGTCTCAGGCTTAATGCATGTGTGTTGTGTTGTCTCAGGCTTAATGCATGTGTGTTGTGTTGTCTCAGAGTAACCTTAGCAGTCCATGCAGGCTAATCAGTGACCACACTTCACAGTGAAACTGCATTTAGCAGTCCATGCAGGCTAATCAGGGACCACACTTCACAGTGAAACTGCATTTAGCAGTCCATGCAGGCTAATCAGGGACCACACTTCACAGTGAAACTGCATTTAGCAGTCCATGCAGGCTAATCAGGGACCACCCTTCACAGTGAAACTGCATTTAGCAGTCCATGCAGGCTAATCAGGGACCACACTTCACAGTGAAACTGCATTTAGCAGTCCATGCAGGCTAATCAGAGACCACACTTCACAGTGAAACTGCATTTAGCAGTCCATGCAGGCTAATCAGTGACCACACTTCACAGTGAAACTGCATTTAGCAGTCCATGCAGGCTAATCAGGGACCACCCTTCACAGTGAAACTGCATTTAGCAGTCCATGCAGGCTAATCAGGGACCACACTTCACAGTGAAACACCTTAGCAGTCAATGCAGGCTAATCAGGGACCACACTTCACAGTGAAACTGCATTTAGCAGTCCATGCAGGCTAATCAGTGACCACACTTCACAGTGAAACTGCATTTAGCAGTCCATGCAGGCTAATCAGGGACCACACTTCACAGTGAAACTGCATTTAGCAGTCCATGCAGGCTAATCAGGGACCACACTTCACAGTGAAACTGCATTTAGCAGTCCATGCAGGCTAATCAGGGACCACACTTCACAGTGAAACTGCATTTAGCAGTCCATGCAGGCTAATCAGGGACCACACACACACAGTGAAACTGCATTTAGCAGTCCATGCAGGCTAATCAGGGACCACACTTCACAGTGAAACTGCATTTAGCAGTCCATGCAGGCTAATCAGGGACCACACTTCACAGTGAAACTGCATTTAGCAGTCCATGCAGGCTAATCAGGGACCACACACACACAGTGAAACTGCATTTAGCAGTCCATGCAGGCTAATCAGGGACCACACTTCACAGTGAAACTGCATTTAGCAGTCCATGCAGGCTAATCAGGGACCACACTTCACAGTGAAACTGCATTTAGCAGTCCATGCAGGCTAATCAGGGACCACCCTTCACAGTGAAACTGCATTTAGCAGTCCATGCAGGCTAATCAGGGACCACACTTCACAGTGAAACTGCATTAAGCAGTCCATGCAGGCTAATCAGGGATCACACTTCACAGTGAAACTGCATTTAGCAGTCCATGCAGGCTAATCAGGGACCACACACACACAGTGAAACTGCATTTAGCAGTCCATGCAGGCTAATCAGGGATCACACTTCACAGTGAAACTGCATTTAGCAGTCCATGCAGGCTAATCAGGGACCACACTTCACAGTGAAACTGCATTTAGCAGTCCATGCAGGCTAATCAGGGATCACACTTCACAGTGAAACTGCATTTAGCAGTCCATGCAGGCTAATCAGGGACCACACACACACAGTGAAACTGCATTTAGCAGTCCATGCAGGCTAATCAGGGATCACACTTCACAGTGAAACTGCATTTAGCAGTCCATGCAGGCTAATCAGGGACCACACTTCACAGTGAAACTGCATTTAGCAGTCCATGCAGGCTAATCAGGGATCACACTTCACAGTGAAACTGCATTTAGCAGTCCATGCAGGCTAATCAGGGATCACACTTCACAGTGAAACTGCATTTAGCAGTCCATGCAGGCTAATCAGGGACCACACACACACAGTGAAACTGCATTTAGCAGTCCATGCAGGCTAATCAGGGACCACTCTTCACAGTGAAACTGCATTTAGCAGTCCATGCAGGCTAATCAGGGACCACACTTCACAGTGAAACTGCATTTAGCAGTCCATGCAGGCTAATCAGGGACCACCCTTCACAGTGAAACTGCATTTAGCAGTCCATGCAGGCTAATCAGGGACCACACTTCACAGTGAAACTGCATTTAGCAGTCCATGCAGGCTAATCAGGGATCACACTTCACAGTGAAACTGCATTTAGCAGTCCATGCAGGCTAATCAGGGACCACACACACACAGTGAAACTGCATTTAGCAGTCCATGCAGGCTAATCAGGGATCACACTTCACAGTGAAACTGCATTTAGCAGTCCATGCAGGCTAATCAGGGACCACACTTCACAGTGAAACTGCATTTAGCAGTCCATGCAGGCTAATCAGGGATCACACTTCACAGTGAAACTGCATTTAGCAGTCCATGCAGGCTAATCAGGGACCACACACACACAGTGAAACTGCATTTAGCAGTCCATGCAGGCTAATCAGGGATCACACTTCACAGTGAAACTGCATTTAGCAGTCCATGCAGGCTAATCAGGGACCACACTTCACAGTGAAACTGCATTTAGCAGTCCATGCAGGCTAATCAGGGATCACACTTCACAGTGAAACTGCATTTAGCAGTCCATGCAGGCTAATCAGTGACCACACTTCACAGTGAAACTGCATTTAGCAGTCCATGCAGGCTAATCAGGGACCACACTTCACAGTGAAACTGCATACCACACTTCACAGTGAAACTGCATTTTTGCATACAAGAGACTTCCTTTACACAAACAATGCCATAAATGGGGAAATTTGCATCCCTGATTAGCCTGCGTGGACTGCTCAGGCTAATCTGGGACTACATTTTACACACATGCATTAAGACCCGTTTACCCAGAGCAAGGCACTTATACTCTTGGCTCAAGTTCTCTTTAACATTATGTTTTGAAAACTGTAACACCTGTTCCAGTCAGCGGCTGTATTAATTTGTATTGCTTGCTGATGTCTAAATGAGGTCTTTAGAAGAGAATTTGACTTTTAAGTTGGGGCAAACATGTTTTGTAACTTGTGTTAAGTCTCTTCCCAGTCCGCACAGGCTTATCTTGGACAACAATTTTCATTAAGAGTGGATTTTTGTTTTAAGAAGAGACTTCCTTTAAACTGAAATTCCATCAAAGCGTAAAAGCTGAAAGTGTCATCTTTGATTAGCCTGTGTTGACTGAACAGGCTTTTGTAAGACAACACTTTAAGTACATGTATTAACCCTTTCCCACTCAGAAGCAAAGTGAAAATGGCTATGTGCAAACAGCATAAAACCAGAACAGCTTTTGAGTAACTCGCATTCTGTTCAGGTTTTTGCTGTTTGCTGCTCATCAGTATCTAAGGTTTGGACATGAAACCTCTAAAACTTGCATCTAGGAAGAAAATTATTTAATTATATCTAACTTTCTAAGGGACTACAAATGCGTAAAAATACATAGCTAATTGGTAAAGAGATAAGCCCAGTTTTAAACAAGCAAGGCTCATATGGTGTATCATTTACAGCTCAAGTCCCTTCAGACATCCCTTGTTTAGACAGATTTGTTATTGGCAAGAGACCATTTTATCTGAGAACATGATTTGTCGCAAGTTTATCATAGACAGATCAAGTCCCTTAAGACATCACTTGTTTATCATTGACAGCTCAAGTCCCTTCAGACATCTCTTGTTTATCATTTAAATTCTCATGTCCCCTCAGACATCTCTTGTTTATCATTTTATAGCTCAAGTCCCTTCAGACATCTCATGTTTTTTATTTACAGCTCAAGTCCCTTCAGACATCACTTGTTTATCATTTACAGCTCAAGTCCCTTCATATATCACCTGTTTATCATTGACAGCTCAAGTCCCTTTAGACATCACTTGTTAATCATTGACAGCTCAAGTCCCTTCAGACATCACTTGTTTATCATTGACAGCTCAAGTCCCATCAGACATCACTTGTTTATCATTGACAACTCAAGTCCCTTCAGACATGTCTTGTTAATCATTTTATAGCTCAAGTCCCTTCAGACATCTCTTGTTTATTATTTACAGCTCAAGTCCCTTCAGACATCTCTTGTTTTTCATTTTATAGCTCCCTTCAGACATCTCTCATTGACAGCTCAAGTCCCTTCAGACATCTCTTGTTTAGACAGATTTGTTGTTGGAAAGAGGCCATTTTATAGAACATGTTTTTTCACAAGTTTATCATTGACAGATCAAGTCCTTACAGAAGAACAATGAAGACGCCAAGGCAGTCAACAAGGAGATTGCCTCCACTCTGGAGTCTGTCATGGCCTCCCACTCACAGCTGCAGTCCGTGGTGGAGTCACTGCAGGTGGAACTCGGCAAGAAGGACTCGGTGATCAGCAGGCTCAAAACTGACAAGTGAGTTTCAGCAGGCTCTAAACTGACAAGTGTGTATCAGCAGGCTTATAACTGACAAGTGAGTATCAGCAGGCTCAAAACTGACAAGTGAGTATCAGCAGGCTCAAAACTAACAAGTGAGTATCAGCAGGCTCAAATCTGACAAGTGAGTATCAGCAGGCTCAAAACTGACAAGTGTAGATCAGCAGGCTTAAAACTGACAAGTGAGTATCAGCAGGCTCTAAACTGACAAGTGTTTATCAGCAGGCTTAAAACTGACAAGTGAGTATCAGCAGGCTCTAAACTGACAAGTGAGTATCAGCAGTCTTATAACTGACAAGTGTGTATCAGCAGGCTTAAAACTGGCAAGTGTATATCAGCAGGCTTAAAACTGACAAGTGAGTATCAGCAGGCTCTAAACCGACAAGTGTTTATCAGCAGGCTTATAACTGACAAGTGAGTATCAGCAGGCTCTAAACTGACAAGTGAGTATCAGCAGGCTTTAAACTGACAAGTGAGTATCAACAGGCTTTAAACTGACAAGTGAGTATCAGCAGGCTTAAGCTGACAAGTCAGTCAAAACTGATGTGTGGGTTAAAACTGACAAGTGAGTCAAAACTGACAAGCGAGTCAAAACTGACAAGTGAGTTTAAACTGATAAGAGATACAAAAGTCTCAGTGATGTAGTGGCTATGGTGTGGGAGCGTGTTGTTTTTTTTATCTCCCCCATAGAAAGAAGGTACTGGTTCTACCCAGGAAACTGACTTGATATTGTTTCAATAAGCTTTTGCCTTTCGATGCAATCTAGCTAAAATGGAAAGGTTCAAACTAAACGTGGTTTGGGGGAGGCCCAAAACTAAAAAGTGGTTCGAGACTGACAAGTGATTCAAAAGTGGTTTGAGCAGGCTCAAACTGACAAGTGAGTTTAGAAGTGTAAGGGGTAGGCTCAAAAGGGACAAATGAGTCAAGACTGATTTGTTGCAGGCTCAAAAATGAAAAGTGAGTCAAGAGTGGTTTGGGGTAGACACGAAACTGACAAGTGAGTCAAGACTGGTTTGGGGTAGGCTCAAATGCTAAAATGACAAGCAAGGTTGATATTAGTATCCTTAAGCAGGAAAAGTGTATCTTTGGTTTGTCTTCAAATTGAAATGTTGGATGTGTGTTGCCATGTTTTGTTAACAATTTTTGTTGTTCGTATTTCAGCTGCTATGTATTATATTAAGGTTTAAATCCGTAAAATTGATGAATGTAGTGCATAAAGATCTAATATTGTTGTTTTTGCCTTTGACTTATTTAAGTTTGAAAACTGGAATAAAAAAGGGGAAGGGTTGAAACAACTTTTGTTGCTTTTCAGGAATCGTGAACAGCAGGAATGGAAAGTTGAGATGCGTAAATTTGAGGAAAGGATGGATTCTTTACGGGAAGAGTTGAGACGAGAAAGGGATGTGTCCAATAAGAAAAATTCCAAAGATATTGGAGAGGTAAGTGAAAGAGAGGTGTCCAATAAGAAAAACTCCAAAGATATTGGAGTGGTAGGTTTGAGACAGATAATCCAAAAGGGAAAGCTAATTAGATGGTGTGGTGAAAGTTAGAGAATTATTACCAGTATGTAAAAGTCCCAAAGACATGAGATATTTGCCATACTCAACAGGAAAGTGAGATGGATACTTCTCAAACAGAAAGTAACCTAAAGAAATTAGTGATGTAAATGAAAAAGATACCTCATGTAGTGACTGTTGCAACAATTTTTTTATGGACATTGAATGGAAAATTAGTAGAAGATTTTTCTGATTAAGGTCTTGAAGCATTATGGTGTTGTCAATTCTTTAATATTAAAGGTGATTTCAGTTCAGGATACTGTTTAAAATCACATATAATAGAAGGCTTTGCAAAAGAATGTTTGGTAAAATGATAGCAGCTTTATTATGTCTGTTAGAAAAAAAAATTGTTTTAAAATATGAATATCAGTTGAAATGTGCGTAAAGTGTAGTCCCGGAGTAAGTTGAGCACTCTGCATTGAACTTTTGCTGTAAACGCAAAATACAGTAAAAACGTAAATTCTCATCCCTTATTAGCCTGTGCTCTGCCCAATGTGGGACCACATTCTAGGCACATGCATTAAGCTCCGTTTTCCCAGAGCAAGGCCCCAATAAACTGTTTTTCAGATCAAGAAGCAGAATGACAGCCTGTCAGCTCGTAACATGGAGCTGATGAAGGGCAACACAGAACTGCGACAGAAAACGAGAGACCAGGAGACTGAAATAGGAGAACTACGAGAGAAACTTGGAGAGCAGAAACGTAAGATAGAGTACTTGCGGCGAGGCAAGAATGATGTGGAGGAAAACGTCAAGAAAATGAAGGTAAAGAACTTATTATTGTTTTTTTATCTAAGTTTAAATCTTTTTAATTTATATTGATTGCATTAAATTCCTAAGGCTTATTGAGGCTCTAGAAGACATCTGTATCCCCTGCGTAAGGTGGAGGGATATAGTTTTGGCATTGTCCGTCTGTCACAAATTCTTCAGGGCTCTATCTCAGAAACTATATTAGATTTCAACATGAAACTTCATAAGTGTATATACATCAATGAGGAGAAGTGCCATGCTCAGGAACAATTATCTTCTTAAATTAAAGTTATTGCCCTTTCTTGTTTTTGTATGATCTTATTTTTCAGGGCTATATTTCAGATAAGATACAATATTGAAAATTTATGAGTTTATAGATATCAATCAGGAAAAAAGCCAAGCACAAGAACCATAACCCTACAATGTCTTAAAAAGAGTTATTTCCCCTTTTTATCCCCCCCCCCCACCGATAGGCAGAGGGGTATTGTTTTGGCGTTATCTGTCTGTCCTTCCGTCTGTCTGGCGCATTTGTGTCCGGAGCCATTGGAAGTGCTTTAGCGGATTTCATTGAAACTTGGTATGAGTATATTTATGGATAAAAGAATGCAAACGCCAAATGGCATTGTACACCATCTGTTGATCACGGAGTTATGGCCCTTTGTATCTTGAAAAAATGCTTTAAAATATAAGCTTAGATATTTGTCTCCATTAACACATGAGCCAGAGCCATGAAATTTGCCATAGTTGTTCTCTATCATCCGGGGGTGCTTTTTATTCAACACCCAACATCATAGGGGCTAAGGTCAAGGTCACACATTGAGGTCAAAGGTCACACATTTGATGAATCATTCATTCCTTTACTATGCATCAAGGGATTCTGTAATAACTGTCGACAATTGTTCTACATTATCTAGCTGAGTGTTAAATATAAGATCCAGGTTGCTAGGGTCATGGTCAAAGTGACACACAAAGGTCAAAATTCACACACAAAGGTCAAAATCACACAATTTGATTAAATATGCCTTATTTGGTAAGGATTCTTCCATACTGAAATGGATTCTCAAAATGTCCTGATGTAATTGTTCTCAATTATTAGGAAGTGCAAGACCTATGTATCAAATAATATTGATATGCCTGGTCGAAAAAATATCGGTTCACCTGATATTGTATTTAATTAAGAGGGACATTTTTTTAATAAACTGTTTTGACAGAGTTATTGTCCCTGTTTGTTTCTAGGAGATGAAGGCTGACATTGAAGAACTTGAGTCCTTGAGGGACACCTACATCTCTAAGAACCAGGAACAGGTGAGTTGAATGGGGCTGTTTTTTTTATAGAACCAGGAACAGGTGTGTTGAACTGGGCTGTAACATCTCTAAGAACCAGGAACAGGTGAGTTGAAATGTGCTGCAACGCCTCTTAAAACCAGGAACATGTGAGTTGAACTGGGCTGTAACATCTCTAGGTGACAATATACTAAAATATTTCCTTAACAAATTCAATGTAAAAGCAATAACTGGAACAAAATATAAAGTAAAACTTTTTCGCATAGAGACCCTCATACCTTTTCTCGAACAGCATTCCAGGCCGAATTGATTTAAACAATAAAAAAAGATAGGTCACGTGACATGTAAGAAAGAACTCGAAGCGAATCAAAGGTCACTGTTTTACGGCCATCTATTTACTGGCTTCTCTCCAGTTGATGAGGGTTTCCCCCCATCTGTCAAAGTCTTATGTCGTCTCATGTAGTCTCCAACCTTTAAGCAAAATAGTGAATTTCGAGTAAACAACAATGTTTTTCCTACCACATGCACACAAAAATATTTTTATGCCCCCTTTCGAAGAAGAGGGGGTATATTGCTTTGCTCATGTCGGTCTGTCGGTAGGTCTGTCAGTCGGTCCGTCCACCATGTGGTTGTCAGACGATAACTCAAGAACGCTTGGGCCTAGGATCATGAAACTTCATAGGTACATTGATCATGACTTGCAGATGACCCCTATTGATTTTGAGGTCACTAGGTCAAAGGTCAAGGTCACGGTGACCAGAAATAGTAAAATGGTTTTTGAATGATAACTCAAGAACGCATACGCCTAGGATCATGAAACTTCATGGGTAGATTGATCATGACTTGCAGATGACCCCTATTGATTTTGAGGTCACTAGGTCAAAGGTCAAGGTCACGGTGACCCAAAATAATAAAATGGTTTCCAGATGATAACTTAAGAGCGCATACGCCTAGGATCATGAAACTTCATAGGTAGATTGATCATGACTCGCAGATGACCCCTATTGATTTTGAGGTCACTAGGTCAAAGGTCAAGGTCACGCTGACCCGAAATAGTAAAATGGTTTTCGGATGATAACTCAAGAACGCATACGCCTAGGATCATGAAACTTCATAGGTAGATTGATCATGACTTGCAGATGACCCCTATTGATTTTGAGGTCACAAGGTCAAAGGTCACGGTGATCGGAAATAGTAAAATGATTTTCGGATGATAACTCAAGAACGGTTTTGCCTAGGATCATGACACTTCATAGGTACATTGATCGTGACTCGCAGATGACCCCTATTGATTTTCAGGTCACTAGGTCAAAGGTCAAGGTCACAGGGACAAAAATCGTATTCACACAATGGCTGCCACTACAACGCACAGCCCATATGGGGGGCATACATGTTTTACAAACAGCCCTTGTTTTAGATAAAGTCATGGCCCTACAGAGAAGTGTGTCTTCAAATAAATTATTTCCGTGATTTTAGAGGGTATAGCACTGAATATCAAAATTATTTAGTAAACTGTAACCTCTTAGAACCAGGAACTGGTGAGCTAATATGTGCTGTAACACCTCTTAGAATCAGGAACAGGTGAGTTGAACTGGGCTGTTACACTTCTAATAACCAGGAACAAGTGAGTTGAAATAGGGCTGTATTCATACAGCTTTGTAAGGTAAAAATTCCTCCAACAGTGTTACAGGTCTGCCCACCAGGGCCGGCTAGCATATTTAGTAGAGTGCTGCCCCACAAATCAGATTATCGCAGGTCCGATTCCTAATTCAGTATTCACCGACCAATGCTTAGACTTGAGAATAAAGAATAGTCTTAGATTGAATCAAAATACTTCAGGATTTGCCCATATTCAGGCTTATTATAAAACTTATATCATTAACTATTAATTAAATAATAATGTTTAAGTGTTTATAGTACATTACAGTTTTTAAGAATAATTCTTATTACTTAAGTCTAAGAAACGGTTGGTGAATACAGGCTATGGTCATATGGTGTGTGATTAGTGAAATTATTCATGAGCTATTCTGGTTAATGGTTGAATGGCATAACCCTCTCCCACTCAGAAGCAAAGTGAAAATGGCTTTGTGCAAACAGCATAAAACCAGAACAGTCTGTGAGTAACTTGCAGTCTGTTCAGGTTTTATACAGTTTGCTGCTCATCAGTATTCTAGGGTTAGAAATGAAGCCTTTAAAATTTGAATTTAGTAAGAAAGGTCTTTAATTAAATTTTACTTTCTAAGGGACTACAAATGCATCAAAATATGTATCTAAGTGGTAAAGGGTTAATTGTCCTTATATAAAAACTTCCTCATTGAAATGTGAATCATTACCACATGCTCCAAAGGCGGAAGAAGAGAAATTAATGACTTACACTGAGGGTCCTGTGATATAATAGTGACCAGCCAGGCAGACATGACTTACACTGAGGGTCCTGTGATATAATAGTGACCAGCCAGGCAGACCCAAACTGTATATGGACTGAATCCAAAGGCTGAGTTTCATATACAGATTGTGGGTGGTTGGGCAGGTCACTATTATGAAACCAAGCTTAAAGTGGGGTTTACTTTTTCTTATATTGCACTGAACATTTTTACCTTGTGTAAAATCAACACTTTTAACAACACCTTGATAAACTCTCGAAGTGAGTTCTAACCTAGAACATATTCATACTTTGCTATAAATTTCATATGAAATGGTAGATGATTAAATCAATGATAAAAGGCTAACTTCCTGATGGCCACTCAAATTTCTGGTTGGATTCTAGATTATCAGAGAAAACTCACAAGAAGAACGGGTATCGAAATAAGGCAGGTTGGAAACTTCGACTAAAATGTTAAATGCCGCGTTCTGGAATTATTGGACATAATGCATGTGTGTAAAGTCGTCCTAGATTATCTTTGGCAGTCTGCAAATCATAATCAGGAACAACACTTTCTGCTTGATAGTATTTTTCATTTAACCCTTTGCATGCTGGGAAATTTGTCGTCTGCTAAAATGTCATCTGCTGAATTTCTAAAATTATTATTTTCTTCGATTTTTTTCAAAGAATACTATCAGAATAGCAAACAGTTTGGATCCTGATGAGACGCCGCGTTCTGTGGCGTCTCATCTGGATCCAAACTGTTTGCAAAGGCCTTCAAAATTCGGTTCCAGCACTGAAAGGGTTAAAGGGAGTATTTTCTAAACAAAAGTCCAGTTTAAGTACGAACTACACAGGCTAATCTGGGGCAACACTTTATGCACATGCATTAAGCCCCATTTTCCCAGAATTAGGCTCATATTATCTAACCTCTTTTGGTCGCCAGGCGGAAATGATTTCCACGTTCATGGGGCAGATCAACTCACTGCAGACTGAATTACGTCAGCTGGCACACGCCCAGTCACAGACAGCAGACCTTGTGACCCAGAAAGAACGCTCCCTCGAGAAGGAACGCAAACTGAAGGAGGACATTAGGAAAAGATACAAGGTCGATAAAGCTTGAACTTTTTGTTTTACAATGATATTTTTGAAGGGGCTCATAGCCCTCATAAAACTGAACTTTATGATATTTTTCCTTGGAGGGGGGGACTTTTGCATGGCAGTTGAATGAATAATCATGCGCTGAATCCGTTTAGGTGTGTTCTGAACGAATCTTTACAAGGATGTGACAGCTGTATGATGGTCCCTGGTCTTTTGCAGAAAGAATAGAAGCATTGTTTTAAACTATAATATAAATCTCAAAACTATTGAGTTAATTACTCTTTACCTAGAATTTTTAATGCGAATAACCAAAACTTGTGTTTTTAGGATTGTTTGCGAAAGAATGTAAAAATTAAGGTTTAATGCCCCCCAATATATAGAAATCGGGTCCATGATTTTGAACCTGAAATGACCTCATTTTGGACCAAGACTTATTCAAATGGGCCTATCAATCAATACTGACAATGCTTTCACCAGTGGTATCACTGCTTATTGAACACAGCGTCTTGATATGATTTTGGGTACTCTTTTTCCATTACACCTATGTCATCTTCATTTCAATGATGCCTTCTTCAAGTTAATGTTGACATTGTGAGATACTTGTGATGTGTTAATATGGAAACATATTTGTTTAAGAGAGTTAGTAAAATTAAATGTATTGTACGTGTCTCATAGTTGTATCAATTATTCTTAAGTATGAATTGGCCACAAAACATGCTAGCTTGTAAACGTGTCAACTGTATCTTTAGAAAAACTTACTATGTAATCTTAATCAGATAAATACCCCATTGCTGCAGGCAACCAAGAGACGAGAAGATGAGTTGGACCACATGAAATCTGCTGCAGAGAAAAGACTTAGTGAGGTCCGTGAGGAGTCTTTGGAGGTAAGGGATGTAACTCTTCATGGAGTCAATGGGGGTAAGGGATGTAACTCTTCATGGAGTCAATGGGGGGTAACGGAAGTAACTCGCCATGGAATTATTGAAGCTAAGGGATGTAACTCTTCATGGAGTGTTTGGAGCAAAGGGATTTGACTCTTCCTGGAGTCATTGGAGGTAGGGGATGTAACTCCATGGAGTCACTTGAGCTAAGGGATGTAACTCGCCATGTAGTCATTGGAGGTAAGGGATGTAACTCTTCATGGAGTCATTCGAGCTAAGGGATGTAAATCTCATTGGAGTTATAAGAGCCAAGGAATGTAACTCTCCATGGTGTCATTGGAGCTAAGGGATGTAACTCCTCATGAAGTGTTTGGAGCTTAATGATTTAACTCTTCATGGAGTGTTTGTAGCTAAGGGAGTGTTTGGAGGAAAGGGATTTAACTCTTCATGGAGTCATTGGAGGTAGGGGATGTAACTTTTCATGGAGTCAGTGGAGCTAAGAGATGTAACTCTTCATGGGGTCAAGAGATGTAAGTCTTCATGGAGGTATTGGAACTAAGAGATGTAACTCTCTTTTTAGTCATTGGAGGTAAAGGATGTAACTCTTCATGAATTGTTTGGAGCAAAGGGATTAAACTTTTCATGGAGTAATTAAAGGTAGGGAATGTAACTCTTCATTGAGTCATTGGAGCTAAGGGATGTAACTCTCCACTGAGTCATTGGAGCTCAGAAATTTAACTCTTCATGGGGTATTGGAGCTTATTTATTAAACTCTTCGTGGAGTCCATGTAGGTAAGGGATGTACCCCTTAATGAAATAATTGGAGCTGAGGGATATAACTCTTCATTGATTTTTGTGTATGGTTTTCCTGAATGAACTTAATTGTTTTATCTGCCTTCAGTATTTACATTAAGAAAAAGGGAAATGCTTTCACAATTACTTTCATTTGTTTAAGAACAAGTGAGCTTTTATGAGTATTTTGGCTTGAATTGTGTGAACCAACTTTTGGAATAAATGACCTCTTGTTGTAAGTTTAGAAATTCTACTATTTGTCCTGTAAAATTGTAACTATGTAGTGTACATTGTCATTTCCACTTTTTTCAGATCTCTAACCATTTAAAGAGCGCCCATGAATGGTTCAAAGACAAGTTTGACAATCTGCAGTCAGAACTTGTGGCATCTCGGTAAGAACAGTTTGATGGCGAAATGATCTGAATCTGTAAATAAACCATTAATTATAGAAAGCGACAGTGTATTCCTATTATTGAGTATAAGTGCAGTGCATCAGAGCAATAACTTTTGCTACAATAAAATCAAAGTTATTGAAAAAAAATATTAAAGAAGTCAACATGAAACTTCATAGGAAGATCCCTTGATTTAGCATGTTTTTATACATATATACATGGATGTTCTGTAAGTGCTTTTATTTTCCCCATTTGTTCTGTTACTGTGTTGATTATCCCATTCTGTTCTGTTGCTGCGTTGTTATCCAATTATGTTTTATAACTGTGTTGATTATCTCATTCTGTTTTATAACTGTGTTGATTATTCCATTCTGTTCTGTTTCTATGTTGAATATCCCATTCTGTTCTTTTACTACGTTGATATTCCCATTCTGTTCTGTTACTGCATTGATTACCAGTATCGCATTCTGTTCTGTTACTTAGCCGTCTCCAAGAGAAACTTGAGGTTGAAAACACGGAACAGCAGAAGAAGTTGAATGGGGAGAGGAACAAGGCCCAGGCAGCCGCACAGAAAGCTCGGGAAATGATCAGGGTCAGTTTTTAGCTTGGCGTTTTCAGAGAAAACCAGAGGTATTGTCATAGCCAGCTTGTCGTGTCTTCCGCCGTCTTCTTGCGCTAAAACCTTAACATTCGCTATAAAAATCAAATTGCTTCTACCTATTACTTTGAAACTTCATATGTAGATGCACATTGATGAGTTCTACACGCCAAACCCATTTTGGGGTCAAAGGTCAGGGTCACTGTGACCTCTAAAAAAGAAAAAATTCTGACAAGCTTTCATTCATTCAAAACTGCACCCGTAGCCGAGCGTGGCACCCGTTATGTGGTGCTCTTGTTATAATCTTTTGTCAAGGCCGTGAAGGGTGCTTGTTAAGTGCTTGACATATATTTAAAAATGGTTGAGTATATGCAGAAGACCATCACAATTTACCAGCAATAATGTCCCTCTTTGAATGGAACAAATTGTACATGCCATTGAATTAAACAACCAATATTTGGTGTAAATTTAAACTCACTTTCCATAACTTATTTTAAGATAAAATTTCAATTCTTTCCCTTTGCAGGCATCCCGTCAGACTATTTCACGGCTGAGTGACTACGCGGACCTCGCAGACTCGGAGACGAAGCAGCAACTCCATGATCTCTACAGTCAGCTGACCTCGGAGAGAGACCACGCGAAATACGTCGAGATGAAACATGACCGCTACAAGGACGCCAGTGCGAGACAGTTTGAACATTTATTGAACGATACGGAGGATTCATGTAGTTGATCTGAGCTTTGTGCTTCGTATTTATATAATATAACATACTGTTAAATCATAATTATTTGTCATACATTATTTGTGTTGATTTCATTGAAACATTAGAGCTAAAAGGAGGTAAGTGGGCAACAGTTTAAACATTTGTTAAACGATACGGAGAACTCTTGTATTTGATCGGAGATGTGGGCTACATATTTATGTAACATAACATAATAGAATATAATCTTGATTAGGCATATAACAGCAGGTTGTTGACGTAAAGCATGCAAAGGTCTCTTGTTGATCAGATGGGGTTGCCTTATATTTGGGCCTGGCTCTTAGAAAACCATGCCAAGTGCATCTGCATAAAGTCTTGTCCCAGATAAGCCTGTGCAGTCCTCACAGGCTAATCAGGAACAACTCTTTCAGCTGTTATGGTATTTTTTATTTAAAAGAAGTCTCTACTAGGCAAAATACCATTTTAGGCGGAAAGTGTTGCCCCGGATAAGCCTGTGCCGACTGCAGGGGTTAATTTGGTTAAACAATGTATACACTTGCATTAAACTCCATTTTCCCAGAGCGAGGTTCGTTTATATAATATTACTTTATAGAACATAAATTGTATAAGGCCAATCCAGCAGATTGCAAATATGCATGTATGCAAGACTTAGATCTTGATTTATTGTCTGATCAGGGAATGTTAGTTTTCATGTTACTTATAGGTCTTTATAGCAGTCGAAACCAATAATTAATGTATAGGATACTTGTAACATACCTTTCTGTGTGCTTCACATCAAATTGGAGATGAATATGGCAGTATAGCTTTTCATTTTTGAGTGATTAATACATTATAATCAGTTTATTTATTTGATACCTTTTACAACCTTACCAAATTACAGGCCTTATGGGTCAGTGAGTTACATGCAGACAGAAAACAAAATGTATTTTTTGCTACTTGCTGTTTTTCGATTCTGTATTACCTTACAAGTTGGACTTCTTTATATGCCCCCGTTAGGGTGGCATATAGCAGTTGAACTGTCCGTCAGTCAGTATGTGTGTATGTCAGTCTGTCCGGATAAAAACTTTAACGTTAGCCATAACTTTTGCATTATTGAAGATAGAAACTTGATATTTGGCATGCATGTGTATCTCATGACGCTGCACATTTTGAGTGGTGGAACTTCAAGGTCAAGGTCATCCTTTAAGGTCAAAGGTCAAAAAAATATAATTTTTTAATTCAAAGCGGCATTCTCATGAAGCTGCACATTTTGAGTGGTGAAAGTTCAAGCTGAAGGTCATCCTTCAAGGTCAAAGATTTAAACAAAAAAAAATATTTCAAAGCGGCGCAATAGGGAGCATTGTGTTTCTGACGAACACATCTCTTGTTTGGCATATAATTTGTTAAACAGCATTAAGAAAATTGAAAATTGTCATTCTTTTACTTGTATGACCTCCCTTCAGGAATTAAAGGTATGGGCATGACATTGTATATTGTATGAAAGGATATTACAATAGACAGATGTTGCAAAAAGGGTCCATCAGACCTGTGGACTTTCTTGTGATATGACTTGATACAAACCAATGGACTTATACATACTCTTTTTTTTCAACACATTTTATTGCAATCAAATACATATACATTAACACGATAATGTAATAAAGTCAAGATGACAAAAAACATATGCAACACATCTAATGTTATCTTCATAATACATGTAATTTTGTGTTAAAAACACATTTAAGAAATATAAAAGAAAAAAACATCACTCTGTATAGACAAATAAGGATCTATAATTTGTACTAACATATGAAAAAAGCATAGAGCAAATATTAATAGGTGCATATAATTCTATAGATATGTTCAGTGTGTATAGACATACTCTTGGTATAATTGTTTGGCTCATTATTTGGTATGTATTTGTCATCATGAAGTGCAAATCAAAGCATTCCTGACATGCTTTTATATGACCCACTCTCTGTGAAACTCATGTTAGGAATCAGGAACAACGCTTTCACCTTTAAAATATGTGTCCAAACTCACATTACATTTTTTTGTTTTTAAGAATTTTTAACATTTCATCGGGCATTACATCAAACCCTCATTCATGGCCAACAAACAGTTTTATGGTATGAAAATCGCCACGAGTAACCC
Source organism: Dreissena polymorpha (assembly GCF_020536995.1). NCBI lineage: Eukaryota > Metazoa > Mollusca > Bivalvia > Myida > Dreissenidae > Dreissena > Dreissena polymorpha. Next base: position 37,393,998 of record NC_068362.1, on the reverse strand, counting down.
AATAGCTTGTAACCATTTCATCAACTGTGCCCTATATTTACAAGACAGGGATTAGTTTAATGCAATAACTGTCATTTGTCAACCAAAACATGTATCATATAATTGTGTATACTGTAATTTGCTTAAAATTTACATTGATTTGTTATTTTATGTTAATATTTGGCCCTGAAGTTGTTTCCTTTTATTATTATTTATATGTCAGTGTTTATTTCCTAATTAGGAAATCATAATCCACAACATACTGTTACAAATCTAAAATTGATATTAAAGGGATCTTTTCACGGTTTGGTAAATTGACAAAATTGAAAAGATTTGTTTCAGATTCACAAATTTTCGTTTTAGTTATGATATTTGTGAGGAAACAGTATAACTGAACATTTACCATAGTCCAATATAGCCATTATATGTATCTTTTGACGATTTGAAAACCTAAAAATTATACAGCGTTGCAACGCGAAACGATTGAATAATTTGGCGAGTTCTGTTGTTGTTGTATAAATTTACGAAACTACGAAGATTGCTTATATAAGGTATAAAATACTTTAACTGTGTATATCCGGCGGAATAGCTGAGAGGGCTAATGCGTTTTTACTTCAGACTAATTCCAGGACTCCGGGGGTCACTGGTTCGAGCCCTGGTACCGGCCACTTTTTTTTCCTTTTTTAAATTTTATTCTTGATTTTTTACTGGGGCTTTTAAGATCCAATGTTTAAATTTATCAATATAAAGCATTTAATGACAAACTTCAAAATATGCCAAAATCTGTGAAAAGGCCACTTTAAAGAAATTGTGTATTTAACAGATTTTAACTGTGCTTGTAAATATATATTCAGATGTTGCATTTATTTTGCATATGAGGATATTTTATGTTCTGTGTGCATGTGCACATAACATGACAATGTTCACAAGTTGTCCATGAAAAATTGAGACAAATAATGATGTAGTCGGTAAGTTATTAAACCATATAATGTGTAGTTAGTACCCCAGAATTACAGTCAAACCTTTGTAAAAACCAAGTCTAAGGATAAAGAGAAACTGGAATAGTTTTGAAAAAAAAATGTTCTCATTTCCACTTATGTTCCACTTAAGTAATAAGGAACAACACTTTCCGCCTAGACTGTTTTTTGTTTATAACAGACTTCACTTCAACAAACAATGCCATTCAAGCGGAAAGTCTCGTCCCTGATTAGCCTGTCCAGACTGCACAGGCTAATCTGGGATGAGACTACAGACCTGCATTAAGCCCTGTTTAAACAGATCATGACTCAAAAGGTAAAGTAAATGAGGTTTGACTGTAATAATACCTCCACATTCCTTGTACTATAATATCTGTGATATTTTAAATATTGTGTGCTAACAGCTAGTCTAGATATGGAAATAAATTGAGTTACCATATTGTCTCGTTATTGTTTGTCATTTTAGCTTATGCGCTCATTCTGGTTCAAAATTGACTGGCTGTTCTTATGAAATAAAGTAAACCAGTGATTGCATTGCATGTTAGACGTTTCAGTTTATGAGATATATCCAATCAGAAAAAGAACATAGTAATGTAAAATTCTACCATATTGGTAAGATTTGAAAAAGGTGCATTGCAAAAAGCAGTTGTCATAAAAAGCACTTAATACAGGACATAAGAAGATCCGAATCTATGGGCGATTAAAAAATGAACATTGCTTTACAAAAATGCGCTAAGTGTCATCTTAGATAAGCCTGTATTGTTCACACAGGCTAATAATGTACTACACTTTCCACTTAAAAAGTATTTTTTGTTTAAATTATGTCTTAACAAAAATCTAGAAAGTGTTGTCCCTGATAAGCCAGTGTGGACTGCACAGGCTAATCTGTGATGACACTTGACGCACAAGCATTAAAACTTGCTTTATCAAAGCAAGGCGTATAGTTAATAGAGAAATAATTCGTCAGAAAAAAACTAAAGATCTACAAAGCTTATATAAACAATAAAGTTCATTTACAAAAATATAAAGGAGAAAAAAAAGTAATTGGTATTCAGGTATCGAACCCAAAAGTGATATTAACATATCGGTATTCATGTAAAGTTCATAATATTATGGTTTAGAAAAAAGTGCATATACGCATCTTGTATCAAATAAGTGAATAAACCTAGCTGTATAAGAGTTAAAGATTGTAGAACATTCATTTACAAAAATATCCGAGGAACAATTTTGGTAAGAGAAGGAACTTAATACATGTTAATGTCCCCACAAACAGAGGTATCTTATATGTGCAATATTAATTCCCCGACGAAGAGAGGTATCTTATATGTGTGCAATGTTAATGCCCCCACGAACAGATGTATCGTATGTATCCAATGTTAATGCCCCCACGAACAGATGTATCGTATGTATCCAATGTTAATGCCCGCACGAACAGATGTATCGTATGTATGCAATGTTAATGCCCGCACGAACAGAGGTATGTTATATGTGCACTGTTAATGCCCCCACTAACAGAGGTATGCTATAATTGCAATGTTTATGTCTCCACTAACAGAATAATCTTATATGTGCAATATTAATGTCCCCATGAACAGAGGTATCTTATATGTGCAATATTAATGCCCCACCCCCCACGAACAGAGGTATCTTATATGTGCAATGTTAATGCCTGCACGAACAGAGGTATCTTATATGTGCAATGTTAATGCCTGCACGAACAGAGGTATCTTATATGTGCAATGTTAATGCCTGCACGAACAGAGGTATCTTATATGTGCAATGTTAATGCCCCCCCCCCCGAACAGAGGTATCTTATATGTGCACTGTTAATGCCCCCCCCCTCCCCGAAGAGAGGTATCTAATATGTGCAATGCTAATTCCCCCACAAACAGTGGTATCATATATGTGAAATGTTAATGTCCCCACGAACAGAGGTATCATATATGGGCAATGCTTATTCCCCCACGAACAGAGGTATCTCATATGTGAAATGTTAATGTCCGCACGAACAGATGTATTTTATATGTGCAACGTTAATGTCCGCACGAATAGAGGTATCTTATATGTCTAATGTTAATGTCCCCACAATCAGAGGTATCTTATATATGAAATGTTAATGCCCCCACGCAAAGAGGTATCTTATATCTGCAATGTTAATGCCCGCACGAACAGATGTATTGTATATGTGCAATTTAATGCCCCCATGAACAGAGGTACCTTGTATGTGCAATGTTAATGACCGCACGAACAGATGTATCGTATATGTGCAATGTTAATGCCCCATGGACAGAGGTACCTTATATGTGCAATGTTAATGTCCGCACGAACAGATGTATCGTATATGTGCATTGTTAATGACCCCACGAACAGAGGTATCTTATATGTTCAATGTTAATGCCCCCACGAACAGAGGTATCTTATATGTTCAATGTTAATGCCACCACGAACAGAGGCATCTTATATGTGCAATGTTAATGCCCCCACGAACAGAGGTATCTTATATGTTCAATGTTAATGCCCCCACGAACAGATGTATCTTATCTGTGCAATCATAATGGCCGCACGAACTGATGTATCTTATATGTGCAATGTTAATGCCCCCACGAACAGAGGTTTCTTATCTGTGCAATCATAATGTGTAAACAGATTAATTTCTCAAATTTACAATTATTACTTGGACGGATATCCATAATAAAACTTTGTTCCATTAAGTTTTAGTAAAGCATTAAAATTGCACTCTTTTATTGTAGAGACTTAAGGGAAACGGATACTTTACTTCCTCTTTGTTATTTAATATACACGCATATACATCTTCACAATAAGTATTTGGCATTTACATATTAATATTTAAGGCAAGACGCTCTTTAGTAAGCTTAAGTGCTGAACTATATGTTGATGTTAGTTTGGCTGTTATGTTAGATATGGTCATCCCAAGGTCAAAATTTCACATCTAAATCCAAACTCCATACTTGGTGAGTTCTATCTGACCTAAATGTCATTTCACAAGTTTGTCTATATCTCTCATTAGAATACATTATACAAAAACTTAGAGGACATCATAGACGCTAACAGTTTAGCTTACTTTCATATGTTATCATTTCATAATATCATAGTACTTTACTCGGATTTCTTCATTCTTTTCACATTCTTTTGCTTATTTATTCTTCCTCATTCCTTTGTGTAATCGTATGCAATTTTTTGACAGTATAGAATGTTATTATTTTATTATCAGTGGTGTCTTTGTGCATATTTTAGAGCAAACTTACCGAATTACAAAATTGTATATTGTAATCTGTCGCCGTTTATGCATAGTTGAACATCACCCTTTAGCCGCATCGAACACGTTGCGATTGCATGAACGTGTATGAGCCTCGTTCTGTGAAAAGGGAATTAAAGGCGCATTTTCACAGATTTTGGCATGTTTGTCATTAAAGGGATCTTTTCACGGTTTGGTAAATTGACAACATTGAAAAAAAGTTTCAGATTCGCAAATTTTCGGTTTAGTTATGATATTTGTGAGGAAACAGTATTGCTGAACATTTGCCGTGGTCTAATATAGCCATTATATGCATCTTTTGACTATTTAAAAACCTAAAAATTATAAAGCTTTGCAACGCGAAACGATTGAATAATTTGGAGAGTTCTGTTGTTGTCGTTTAAATTTGTGAAACTACGAAGATTGCTTATATAACGTATAAAATACGCAACTTATGTATGCTTGGCAGGATAGCTCAGTTGGCTAATGCGTTTTTACTTCAGGATTCCGGGGGTCACTGGTTCGAGCCCTACTTTTTTTCCTTTTTTAAATTTTATTTTTGATTTTTTTACTGGAGCTTTTAAAATTTAATGTTTACATTTATCAATATACAGCATTTAATGACAAACTTCAAAGCATGTCAAAATCTGTGAAAAGGCCCCTTTAAATGAATTATGTTGATGAATGTAGACATTGGATCTAAACAGCTCCAGTAATAAAACAAGACTAAAATTAAAGAAAGAAACAAAGTAACCCCCTCAACTTCGCTCGAGCCACTGACCCCTGGAGTAAAAGTCTATCGCTTAGACCTCTCGGCCATCTATGCTCATGCAATCGGGGATGTATTTTATACTTTATATAAGCCATCCTCATAGTATCACAAAATTTAACGACAACAACAGAACTCTCCAAATTATTCAATCGATTCACATTTCATCGCTTTATAATTTTCAGGTTGTTAAATCGTCAAAAGATGCATATAATGGATATTTTAGAGCATGATAAATGTTCAGTATTACGTCTTCTTCACAAATATCATAACTACAACGAAAATTTGCGAATCTGAAACATTTTTTAAATAATTTTGTCAATTTACCAAAACGTGAAAATGCCCTTTAGAGCACGACCCATTTGTTTATCAGCTGCGCTGCTCTGGTGTTTTTCGCTGATTTGAAATGTTGTTGCACGCGAGTCCCTTGCAACTATGTGCTGCTGAGAACTATGATCTGCTCAAGGATTTGCTATTCAGATTTTCTAAGTTATGTGAGGCGATACACTGGTGTGCTAAGTTCTATTATGTGTAACTTTTATGTGCTAAGTTCTAGGATTTGCTACATGGTCGTGCAAAGTACTAGGATGTGCTACTCACTGCTGCTTAGCACTATGATTCTCTTTTCTGATGTGCTACGTTTAATGATGAGCTTCTCTTGTGTGCTTAGTTCAATTATTAGCTTCTGTTATGTGCTTAGTTCTATGATTAGCTTCTGTTATGTGCTTAGTTCTATGATCAGCGTCAATGATGTGAAGTTTTATGATCAGCTTCTCTGATGTGCCAAGTTTTATGATCAGCTTCTCTGATGTGCCAAGTTCTATGATCAGCTTCTCCGATGTGCCAAGTTCTACGATCAGCTTCTCCGATATGCTAAGTTTTATATCAGCTTCTCTGAGTTGCCAAGTTCTATGATCAGCGTTTATGATGTGCTAAATTCTATATCAGCTTGTCTGATTATGCCAAGTTCTACGATCAGCTTGTTTGATATGCCATGTTCTACGATCAGCTTCTCCGATGTGCCAAGTTCTACGATCAACTTCTCCGATGTGCTAAGTTCTACGATCAGCTTCTCTGATGTGCTAAGTTCTATGATCAGCTTGTCTGATATGCCATGTTCTACGATCAGTTTCTCCGATATGCCATGTTCTACGATCAGCTTCTCCGATGTTCCAAGTTCTACGATCAGCTTCTCTGATGTGCTAAGTTCTACGATCAGCTTCTCTGATGTGCCAAGCTCTGTGATGCGCTACTCTTATGTGCTCATTCTATGATGCGATTCTCGCATGTGCTTTTTAATAAAACTCGCTACTCTGATAGGCTCTGTTTTATTTATTCGCTCCTCGGATGGTCTGCTCTGATGTGATATCTGACGTCTTGCTCCAGGTTTTCAAGAAATACCGTCAGATGAAAATATTTAACTGAAACAAACATCCTTCAAAACTTATATTCAGAATATCAAACGGTTTGGTCGGTTTGACTTCTTTGGATGAGAAACTTAATAAAATGTACGAAAAATTCAACTTTGATGTGCATCCGTTTTTGACGCTATGTGATAACAAAATTTCAAAATTGAACTGTCAAGAATTTTTTTTTCGTATCAAATACTGTGAAAATGTCGCTTAAACATATGTCTTATGATACGCTTTGCTATTCAAGATCGTTGTTTTTTAACTTTAGAAATATGAATTGTTTTGGAAGTTATGTGAGCCCTTCGAACCGTCAAATTTGTCCATAAAAGGCTCGAGGTTGATCTAAGTGGCACATATTTTAACGTTTGATATTAGTGTACTGTAACCGCATACGGTAGATCATAAAATTACATTTTATGTGACGTCTCTTCGTTGAAATGTAACCCCTGCATGGTATTCGATTCACCCATTTCGGATATAAATTGCGTTGAAGGTAATATTTAGTGTCGGGTTTTAATTATTGTCTGTGGCTATTAAAGAATTGAGGTATCAAATTCATTCCAACATTTTTTGATAGGCGGCCGTGTAATGTGTAATTGAACATAATATTCGTTTTCAGTTGCTTATTTCGTGTTCAAATGTCTTATGTTCTCTCTCTGCATGAACCTGTTTTGCGGTGATATTCCCATTTCAGCATAGTGGAATCTCCCATCCTAAATTGGATCATTTTTTTTCTAAAATTAGGGATATCTAGTTTCTTTCAATATTAAGAATAATTCTAACCGAAATTCTTTTAAGCAAACACCGAAGACCCTGATGAGACGCCGCATTATGCATAAATGACATAGCAAAAAACAACAACCATTCATTGTTGAAATAATATTAATCTTTCATCGGCTCAAAAAAATAGTATTAAAATAACGTTTAACGTGTTCTATATTGTACTTCAATTAAATTCAATGTTAGAAAAGAAAACACATTTTGCAAGGGAGGGGGTCGTTGATTATTATAATTGCTTCATATAGGCATGTGTAGAACAGTCATGGCAACCGCTCCAACTACCCCGCCCAGTCGGCACAGACTATTCAGGGACGACACTTTCCGCTTTTATTATTTTTCTTTAAAGGAAGACCCTTATTGACGAAAATCCTATTTAGACGGAAAATTTTGTCCCTGATAAGCCTCTGCGGACTGCACATGCAGTCAGAATATAACGTATCAGAATAATACATGTTTTGATTGCGGTTAAAAGAGTGGGTTTCATTTCATATAACGATCTTAATATAAACATTTAACAAACGGATCGTGATTAATTTGAGATACAATCTAGTAAAGCGCATTAATAAAGATTGAATCAATATTTGATACAATGTTATGAGTCCGACACAATATTTCAACAATACTTTTTATATATAATCTAACATACCATTTTACTTAATCTAACATTCTTTTCACAACAAATACTGTAACTTCACGGTTAAAAATCAATTTTACATGTTTGATATGCGCAATTATTATATAACTTCAGACAGTAAATATTATTTCAACAATACGAAAAAGGCAAATAAATTAATATGCAATACTGCAATTACATGATGCTGCTAAAATGTTACTTTATTGTGATTTCACTGAGAATACAAAATGCATTCAAAATAATTACAAAAAAGGAAACTACTTAAAAGATCTTATAAAAATTGTTTTAAATACAAACATACTTTAAATAAATGTCCTTTAAAAGACAATCGACATTGACATCAGGGTGGAAAGTGTCGTTTTGAATTAGCTTATGTGGATTGCACATGCTTACCTGAGATGACACTCTTCGCTCAAGCAGTAAACCCCATTATGATTGCACATGCTAACATGAGATGACACTCTCCGCTCAAGCAGTAAACCCCATTATGATTGCGCATGCTAACATGAGATGACACTCTCCGCTCATGCATTAAACCCCATTATTTCCAGGGCAAGGCTCATGTGTTAACGTTAAACATCACTTCAAAGTGTCAACATTAAACATCACTTCAAAGTGTCAACATTAAACATCACTTCAAAGTGTCAACATTAAACATCACTTCAAAGACCATGTTCAGAGTTTCACGAACTGACATATACACGAATTGTGCACACATAACACTTTAGTCGTATCAAAAAAGAGATAAAAAAGAAACGTTTAGTTAAGTGGTAAACCGTCATGGTTAAACATAAATTGATACACGTAAGGTGTATGTAATGCTTAGTGGCATACCAATTTTGATTTAAAATACTGTTTTCTTTGAAATCAACGAAAATGCTCGAATTTCATAGAAGAATTAAATACTTGATCTTTAAAAATCTGTCAAAATAAAATGAGATTGATCTTTATAATTTACGAATATAGCTCTGTGTCTTCTCACACCTCATTGTTTGGAGCTCAGAGCAAGAACAGAGCATCGCTCTGGGAAACCGGAGCTTAATGCATGTGCGTAAAATGTCGTACCAGATTAGCCTTGGCGGACTGCACAGGGGTATAATGCATGTGCGTAAAATGTCGTACCAGATTAGCCTTGGCGGACTGCTGGGGTATTATGCATGTGCGTAAAATGTCGTCCCGGATTAGCCTTGGCGGACTGCACTGGGGTATAATGCATGTGCGTAAAATGTCGTACCAGATTGGCCTTGGCGGACTGCTGGGTATTATGCATGTGCGTAAAGTGTCGTCCCAGATTAGCCTTGGCGGACTGCACTGGGGTATTATGCACGTGCGTAAAATGTCGTCCCAGATTAGCCTTGGCGGACTGCACTGGGGTATAATGCATGTGCGTAAAATGTCGTACCAGATTTGCCTGTGCAGCCTAAACTGTTTTTTTTAAAGAAGAGACTACTGTTAACGAAAAATACAAATAAAGCGTAAAATTGTAAAACGGGGTTAGTGCATGTGCGTAACGTGTCTTCCCAAATAAGCCTGTGCAGACCGCACTGGCTATTCAGGTACGACAGCTTCCGCCGTGTTGGTGTTTTTCGTTTTAAGAAGGTCACTTCTTAGTGAAAATACAATTTAGGCGGAAATTGTCGTCTCTAATTAGACTGTGCAGTTCCACAGGCTTATCAGGAAGGGCACTTTTCGCTCATGCATTAAGCCCCGTTTTCCCAGAGCGGGACTCAAGTAGTTACTAATTAGATTCAGATTTGAATTCCGACTGAAAAAACACACACAAAACAATAGCAAGTATTTTTATTAAAGAAATCAATACAGTCATGTTTAGAAATAATTTTCTTGGACAGGGGAGCGACAACGAGCATATCCTGTTGACGGCGCTCAATGAATTGGGATTGCATTCGTCAATTAACTTGCCGCAGCAAACATTATTACATTGAAGAAGACAGACAATAGAAACTCTACTGACCTAGAAGTGTACGGTAAACAGCGTTTGTGTGTGTTTTTTTTATAAATCAGAATACATTGTCGCTTAATTCTTTAAAATAAAACAACGAATACCATGCAAAATGGTAAATCTATTTTGAAAGTTTCTGTTGTTTAATTTGGCATCTTAAAAAAGCGTGAATCGCCCACAAAACGTATAAATTCCTTTTTAAGCTAGAATGACCTAGACGGAACACTTTTAAGATATGATCCAGAAGTTTGAGTTTAGAAACCTGGCGGCGGGAACAATTTTGTTATTTACTTCTTTTGTTTTACTTACTTAAGCCTTTGATTAAATGCTCATGCTTTCTTCTGAGAAATCTTTATGACATTTATTTCGTATAAATATGCGCGTTTTATCTAGAATTAACTCGCTGCGAATTTTCTGTGCGGGGGTTGTAATATTGTGACCCGCTAAGAAAGTTCGCAGTAAGTAAGTCGAGATTTAGAGCAATATAAATATCAAGTAAACGTTCATCACTTTCTTGCTGATATGGCTGGAAAGTTAGCAATCTCCACGCAGAGTTGTCGTTCCTTGCTCTCACATACAACTCTGCGAAAGGCTCAGTCTATAAAATAGCTAAAACCGAACAAACGCATTCAATGTATATTTGAAAGGATATTTAAGATCGCATGCATTAAATTAAGAAATATGACTTTTAAATGTACGATAAATCGTGCAAATACTTGCGAGTTTTACTGCAACCCTTTGGAACTATTTTATTGTCCATTTACGCAGATGGAATCATTCCACGCACTTTACATATGTAAATAATTGAACATAATGCTATTGAGTGACGTGAGGAATTGCTTCCACGTGTGTATGTATGTTGGTTTCTTAACAACAAAAAACCATATCAATTTTATAATAATGAATTAAGACTGATATAGTATATCATGGTATGAGATGGTTTTCTTTAATGCAGTGAATGCAATGTAACCGTCGTGCAAGAGATTGTTTAGTATACTGTAACCTCAATGATGAACGCTTGGTATGATCATGACATGAATGAGACGCTTTCATAACAATAGTCCGTTCTGAGCCCAACACAGAGGTGAATGTAATGTAACCGTCGTGCAAGAGATTGGAAAGTTAGCAGCATTTTAACAATTGATACAAGTAATAAAGGGTAAAGAATGGCGAAAAATACCTGTCTTGGCATGGACGTCACCATCTTGTTTGTCACGTGATTACCCCCTCTTATGTCAATCACACATTTTCACTGACCGTCTGACTATTTGTGTCTTGTTCTGATAAAATTGGGCTTAATGCATGTGCGTAAAGTGCCGTCCCAGATTAGCCTGTGCAGTCCGCACAGGCTAATCAGGGACGACACTTTCCGCTTAAGCTATATTTTCGGTAAAAAGGGACTTCCTTTAAACGAAAAATACCATTAACGCGGAAAGTGTCGTCCCTGATTAGCCTGTGCGGACTACACAGGCTAATCTGGGGCGACACTTAACGCACATGCATTAAGCCCATTTTTCTCAGAACAAGACACATTTGATAAGAGTCCAATTATGGATAAAATAATAATATAGCAGTAGGACTTAGAGTCTAGATAATCTTAAAATGTTGCAATGAATAATTTATGAACAGAAATGCTTGACCGATATTGTGATAACGGCTGTTAAAGGAAAGGGCCTTTTCAATACAATAACATTGTGTCTTTACTCTGTCCAATATATTCCTTTGCACGGCCTTTAATCATGGGCTCCAACTCTTTTTTGAGATGCATTAATAAATGAGCCAATTCTACTTCCGAGGTAGCGCTCAGGCCCGGATGTTACGGATAGATTTACAGGCTGATTTGATTTTATATCTTTTTCAACATAATTCGCATTATTAAAAAAACATCGGCCAATGTAGCGCGATTCAGAGAAGATACATTCATCCAAAAAGGTACATAAACATGCAATCACAACCCATTGGAAACGTGAAGACTTTTATGAATTGCACAACATTGCCCGATTTTAAAAATAATGCTATATATGCTGAAAAACCCATATAAAACCTAATCACCATGTAAACGTATCCATGAAATTTAAAACATCCGGGCCTGAGCGACACCTCGGAAGTTGCAATGGTTTATTTATTAATGCATCTCAAAAAGATGTGGCGTCCGTGATTAATGGCTGTGCTTTGGAAGGATGGCTTTCTTAGAAATTAATTAAAGCAATATTTATAAATTTAACATCACCAATTAAAGAGATAATGCATGAACTATGCTATTTGTTGTATATGGTCGATTTGCGCTTTGAAGAATGGTGATTTGGGGACTTTATGGCAGTTATATAATAAGTGATTACAATATAATGTTTTATTATTACCCTTTAGTGATACGACAAGAATTTTCAGTTACTTATTGTTTAAAATCTTATTCAATAGTGTTATTCAATAATCTCATATAAATATATATATATATATATATATTACAATATAATGTTTTTGTATAACCCTTTAGTGATACGACAAGTATTTTCAGTTACTTATTGTTTAAAATCTCATTCAATAGTGTTATTCAATAATCTCATATAAATATATATATATATATATATATATATTAAAATATAATGTTTTGTTATTACCCTTTAGTGAAACGACAAGTATTTTCAGTTACTTATTGTTTCAAATCTCATTCAATAGTGTTATTCAATAATCTCATATATATATACATATATATATATATATATATATATATATATATATATATATATATATATACCAATACATAGTGCCAGTTACGCGGTCTCTGTAGTTTTCAGACTGTACTTACGAGGTCAATATAAAAAACGGGGTCTATATACAACCCCGCAATCTAGGCTCCTTTAATTACTATGAGGGGGGTGTAGGGGAGGTAATGCAATCAAATCTCACAATAAGGTCTTAAATCGAAAACCACAATCAGGTCTGAAATTGAAATTGTATATACCTCGCAAATAAGTTCGCTATATATTTCCTTGTATAAGACGTTAAATAAATGACGTATTTATATACAATAATAATAGTAGGTACCCCTATATACCTTAATTCGTGTTTATATCGGATAAAAAAGGGTATGGAGATACATGTATTTAAAGTGGGAACCCCATAACCTATTTCTAAATCAGAGACCCCGTAACTGGCCATATGTGTGAATATATATATATATATATATATATAAATATAAATATTCACACGCTAACTTGTCGTGATGCTATAAATATGTTAATTGTCTTTTATTCAGTTCATGTTACGCGTTTTATTACGTTAGTGATATTTAATAGGATGAAGCATTCAATGAACATATAAAGCCCAGAAGAGGCGTTGTCAGTAATGATCAATTGGCCTATTTGAGTAAGAGTCAATAGAGTGGTATATATAGTATAAACGCAAGTATCACACTTATTGTGTAGCGGTGTTGATGTTAGATCTACCACGTCAGTTTGGGTTAACACATTTTGGCCAAAAGCAGATGTCAAGGTCGTACTGAATCGATGTGTTGATAGTTTCAAAAACATCATCGATACACGTATCAAAGCTTTGTGGGATGCATTTTTGATGTGTGACGAAATGTGTCCTTTTTGACCATTGAAATTATTTAAAAGAAAAAGCAGGTCAATGCCAAAATAAATATAATATGGTGTGTAGGAAAAGGTAGGGAGACGGGGCAAATATCCTACACATGTTTTCGTAATGGTGGTCTTTTGTCGTTAGTTTTGTTACAAGTGCATGATGGAAAAGGCAGTTGTAGTCCGGGCAACCTATTATATGGACATATTTGACCGGTGACCTCTCTGTAAGACCTTGAAATTGTAGGTAAGGAGACGGATGTAACACGCGTCGCGCCGTCTCCTCCTAATGTCATTTGTTGTAAGTTATTTTAAAATTGTTTATTGTTTTATGACCAAATTAGACCTATAAGTATTAAATTGACCTCTTGTGTATTAAAACGGGTATTTCAAGCTACAGGTAGTCTTATGATGGTTTTCATACGGGCCCGGTCATGTCAAAATCCATCAATATGGCAAAGTCTATGTTAATATAGGAATGTCCCGACTGACCTCCGGGTGAGGGCGGGACAAACAGACGGATACTTTGACATCACATTAAACGTCCATTCGGCTTATGAAAATGTCTATAAGACTTAACAGATTATACAACCTTATTTTAGTTTTTTCAATCGTTAGGATCTATTTATACCAGTAACTTTGAATTACTTAAACATGAAATTCTTACATGTAATTATCTCTAAAGGGCACAATCATCTTTTTATCGACGCAGCTGTTTTTTACCATATCATATTGGGGAAATATTTTTCCTGAATACATGAATTATTTAATAAAAAATGTTCAGAACGAGTTTCATGAAAATTTTACAAATAAATGTGCATAATTTGCGCAAAAATGTGACTTTAAACCATTTATTAAATCTGGATAAGTGACCTTGTGTTTGATCCTTTTTAACAAAGTTTCGAACTCGTGTAGGATATCATAAGACAAATTTTCCATTAGATTTCTTGAAAATTGTGCAATAAATTGGACCTAATTTTTTACACCATGTAACCAAGTCTCAGACCCCGACGAGATATCAAAGGGTCATATGTTATGGCCAAGATTAATTGAAATAAAATAAAATAAAATAAAAATGGGGCCCTAGATTGTTCACAAATTAAATGTTGACAACTACGGACGATGCGCCATGAACGACGGATGAACTGATATGATATGACGGATCCATTAAAATTTGGCGCTTAAAAGCATTTCAATTGTCCTGAATGTACTGGTTTAACTGACATAGAGAATAATAGGTTAGTGTTGATTATAGATCAGGTTTATCATGCGAGGCTTAGAAAACAAGAAAGCACGAGCCTTGGCGAGTGCTTTTTCATTTTCGTCGAAATATTGACGTCATTTCCTGCCGTTGATAATAGATGATATTTAATCAATGGGGCTTTAATCAACCGAAATCGCTGTAAAAGTGGGATAAAATATGAAACCAATTATTTGTCATTAATGTCTGTTTTAAAAAATAAAAGATAATCATATGAATGGTTTACATTGTGATCCAGTTAATTTTCAAGAAAACAATGTTTCTTATCGTCAAAGAATCTAATCACATTGTATTTGTGCTTCATTTAAGTAAACTGTTGATTTCTTTTTATCTCAAAAACTAGATTAGCTATGTTTTTCAATTAAATTGTCTTCCGTTTAGGAATGTCGATCCTCTTAGTGAATTGGTATTTATGTGAGTCGTAACATAGGATTAACGTTTTCTACTACACAGTCTTCGAAAAAACCATGACGAACTTGCCTCAAATGTAAACATCATAAAATCTAAATGTATTTTTCTAGAATCAAAATATATTAGTATGATTATGTTAGAACTCATACACAATCTTGAAATACCCAATGCACAAAACACTACTTTTGTTACTGCTGAATAAATGTATTTTGCCAAGTGCCAAGTGTACGTACATTTTGTAAACTAATAATTTAGTTGTGACAATTCCCGTTCGCATGGTACGGTTTTGGGTGATAAAATAATACAAATGCTTTTGAAGTATATTTTAGCAGGCTGTAAAATACTATGGATCAGGAATGTAAAACAAGTAAACAAATTAATTTTTTATTAAGTTTTTCTTTATAATACCATATTAATCTTAAAACTTTTGCATGTGGACATTTTCTGACAATTTTACAATATCAACATTGTAAACTCATTTTAATACATTTATCATAATAATATTTTGGCCAAGGGTTAGACAATGGACCGGTCTTTGTACATGTGGGACACAAAGGCTATTGGAATTTATAATATATTTTGACTGAATTTCAACGAAAAGAAGTAAAATATAGATGTTAGAAAAAAAGTATGTTGTTGTTTTTTCAACACAGCCTTTATTTAACAGTTTTATGAACTCTTAACATTTAACCAATCCAAATCAAAATAAATTCAAAACCTAGTTAAAGGACATTTGTTCGAAGATTAACCATTCTGTAAACAATCAGTTTAACATTTGACAAAACCTTATTTATGTCTATTATTTCACTTGGTTATAGTGTGCGTCCCTACTGCAAACATATTTAAAAACCTTATTTTGCTCAATACTATGTGTAAACCTTTGACCAAGATCTGTGAAGCTGATCTTAGCCAAAGTGACATTGTTCTTGGGCGCGACACTCCCTCTTATTATACTGCGTACTTTTGCAAAGTTACATCTATCCTTGCTGGAAAATGTTATGAACCGGAAAAGCGTTAGCTGCAATTTGTCTAAAATTGACATTTGAAGTTACATTACGACCTTTAAATTGGGCCTGGGAAGCTGCTTTGTGGGTGTGACGCTACTTCTAATTGTTTTAACATAATTATGACATCAACTTGTACCCATAGACTTGGTTCTTGCGTGCGTCCTTAGCTGGGCATTCTGGTTTTGAAACAATACGAATATTGAATCAAGTCGAAATACCCAGAATATTGAGCCAATGTCGAATAGCCAGTTGAATATGTTTCATTCGAATTATTGCGCATATAGAGCTTGGGTCGAATAAACAGCCGAGTATTGGGTTTTCATACATAAACGTTTATCAAGCAAAAGACGAATTCCTTGCCAGCTATACAATCGCAACACTTCGAGTACCTAATAACCACCTGGGTTTAAGACTGGCTACATTTTTGCTTAGTTTGAATACCCAATATCCAGATGTTGTTTTTTTCATTCTAGCATTTGGATTCTACAGTGTACGGAACTATCCGGAACTACACTGATAATTTATGTATTTGTGTAATTAAAATGTGTTGTACATACGTATTTACTGTATGTAAAACAGAACAACTTGTAGTACATATAGCTGTATAAATGTATATGTTTAATTTTGTAACGTCATTTACTACATGTATATCTTTTGTAAAGGAAAACAATTGATTAATTCAAATATTGTGACCACGCAAGATCACCTTAATATATATTTACATGATATTTTGTAAAAACCTAAATTCGCTTTATAACTGTACTAGTTACTGATGGTACCAAGTATTTAAGTGCCAAAAGTTAAATGTGTTGTATACTATTAAAATATTTACTGACATTGTGTCTTTTTACTCCGTGGTTTGAATACAAGTTTTAGAAAAAAAGAAGCTTAACTTACAATATTTTCATATTACTTTCGTTATTTTGGCATCGACAAAGAACATATGTACAAATTATATATATATATATTTTTTTTTAAATGATAAACAAGCTTTATTTGTATAGCCTATCCTTTAATAAATTTAATATGTGTAATTCACATTATCCGACGTTGTGTTTGAATAAATGTTTTTTTCTTAAAAGTTATCAAATTGTTTTCACCATAATCACCATCAAGATAATGACACCTATACCGTTGTTATACCCTGTATTACTTGTATTAATTGTTTAAATACCGCGTACTTTCCAGCCATATTAGACAGAAAGTTACTAGCGTTTATTTCGTATTAATATTCGCTCTATATCTCGACTTTACTCGCTTTCTAAGAGGGATGACCTAATTACAGCTCCACAGCGGTCTTCTTACTTGCGATATTTCTATATCGGTTAACTATGGACATGTCTGCCTTACCCCATCGGAACCGGGAGTCAATTAAGCTTGTAAAACATAACGTGACCCGATATCCGTCAGCTAGCTGTGATATTAATGTATATACAGTTGACTCTTTGATGGCGGATCTTCAATTAAAATTATGGCTCCCCTGGAAACGAGGTTTTCAAAGGCAAGATAGCTCTTTGTAAAAGTCTGGGTTTCGAACATTCTCTCTCGGTAAGAGGTCAAACTAACCGACGGCTCCTTCTCCATCTCTTTCAAAACTGAACACATTAGATTTTCTTGTATAGTCGAATTCACCGACATCAAAGAATCATCCCTGTAATGTCGCACATGGCATTGTCTGAAAGGATGGGGTCCAACAATGTTCTGGTTCGAAAGGACACGCATTTTAGTGGCGTATTGCTTGTCATTTAAATAAATGAGCGAAACAATTAAGAGTTCAGAGTATATATACAACGTTAAAACAAATGATTTTAAAAATCATATTATACGGCTAATTGACTGCAAGGAACATTTATAAGTGTAATATGTTTCCAAAGTAATACATATAAGTTGTTTGGTTGTGATTAATCAAAGATAGCAGTTGACTACCAATATGTAAATGCCGGATCTAAACAACATCTTAAAAAATGTACGTTTGAATAATTACGAAAATGTAAAAGCAGGAATGAAGCACAATGAAAGGCCAGAATGGATGAAAATAATGGCCTCTTCAGTTATATTTAAGCGTAAAGTTAAAGACGCACAACGAACATTTGACATGAGACAATCACGAACTGCTCAATGTTAGCTAAAAGTCATTTTTTACAAGACTAGAAACAGATACATACACATGCAACAAATCTAAAGTGATACGTTATCTATATATAATTATAGACAGTGGCATGCCAAGAAATAAAAAACCAACACATCTAAAGTCATACTTTATCTGTATAATTATAGACAGTGACGCACAAAGACAAAGCCATTAGCATAAAAGGTGAAAACAATTCCTACCTTATCCATACGAAAATAAAGACTTACACATAATACGCACAATTTAAAACTAATGCTTAATATCTTAGAACATGTTCGTTATTAATTGAAATATTCTACGAAAACATGCTGTAAATATAAGACAGCGTGCAATTTGTGTTTCAAATAACAATAAAAAAGTATTTATAAAGATTAAAACGTACACAAATAGATGTTCCAGTAAGAATACATATTTTAACTAAGTGTAAATTGTAATAAACTGTAAATATGCATATTCAGAGGAAAAAAATGCATAAAAAACGCAAATAGGTACGTTTAAAAAAGACATTTTCAAGGATGAATACATAATTAAAGTATGTATATTTTTAATAAGCAAATAGTGTTTGCTTTTTCAGATAAAACAAGAGGGCCTGAAAGGCCCAACGTCGCTCACCTGAGATAATAAGATATTATTGGAACAAATCGTCTGACCAAGTTTCACGAAGATCGGAAAATAAATGTGGCCTCTGTGTAAACAAGGTTTTACTATAGCCATATAAGGAAAAATGTCCCGCCCCCTGGCAGCCATGTTTTTCAACCAACCGGCATCTTTTTTAAACTCGTCCAGGATATTATCGGGATGAATCTTCTGAACAAGTTTCATAAAGATCGGACAGTAAATGTGGCCTCTAGAGTGTTAACAAGATTGTACTATAGCCATATAAGGAAAAACGCCCCGCCCCTTGGAAGCCATTTTTTGTCAAGCAAACATAATTATTGTTTAACTCATCCAAGATATCATTGAGACCAATCTTCTGACCAAATTTCATGAAGATTGGACAATAATTGTGGCCTCTAGAGTGTTAACAAGGGTTTACTATAGCCATAAATATAGCCATATAAGGAAAAATGCCCCGCCCCTGGTGGCCATGTTTTTACAGCAACTAAAACCATTTTCGAACTCATCCAAGATATCATTAGGCCAAATCTTCTGACCAAGTTTCATGATGATCGGAAAACAAATGTGACCTCTAGAGTGTTAACAAGGTATTACTATAGCCATACAAGGAAAATAGCCCCGCCATCGTGGTGGCCATGTTTTTCAACCAACCGGCATCATTTTTGAACTCGTCCAGGATAGTATTGGGATAAATCTTCTGACCGAGTTTCATGAAGATCGGACTATAAATGTGGCCTCTAGAGTGTTAACAAGATTTTACTATAGCCTTATATAGCCATATAAGGAAAAATGCCCCGCCCCTTGACAGCCATGTTTTTCAAGCAAACGTAACCATTTTCAAACTCATCCAATATATCACAAAGACAAATCTTCTGACCATATTTCATCAAGATTGGACATAAATGTGGCCTCTAGAGTGTTAACAAGGTTTTACAATATATATAGCCATATAAGGAAAAATGCCCCTTCCCCTGGCAGCCATGTTTTCAAACCAACCGGCATCATTTTCGTACTCATCCAAGATATTATTGGGATAAATCTTCTGACCGAGTTTCATGAAGATCGGACTATAAATGTGGCCTCTAGAGTGTTAACAAGATTTTACTATAGCCTTATATAGCCATATAAGGAAAAATGCCCCGCCCCTTGACATCCATGTTTTTCGAGGAAATGTAACCATTTTCAAACTCTTCCAAGATATCATAAAGACAAATCTTCGGACCATATTTCATCAAGATTGGACAATAAATGTGGCCTCTATAGTGTGAACAAGGTTTTAAAATATATATAGCCATATAAGGAAAAATGCACCTTCCCCTGGCAGCCATGTTTTTAAACCAACCGGCATCATTTTCGAACTCGTCCAAGATATTATTGGGATGAATCTTCTGACCAAATTTCATGAAGATTGGACAATAAATGTGGCCTCTAGAGTGTTAACAAAATTTTACTATAGCCTTATATAGCCATATAAGGAAAAATGCCCCGCCGCTTGGCAGCCATGTTTTTCAAGCAAAGGTTACATATTTTTGAACTCATCCAAGATATCATTGAAACCATTCTTCTGACCAAATTTCATGAAGATTGGACAATACATGTTGCCTCTAGTGAGTTAACAAGGGAAATGTTGACGCCGCACAACGCACAACGGACGACGGACAAAAAGCGATCACAAAAGCTCACCATGAGCACGTTGTGCTCAGGTGAGATAAAAAAAGGTTGAGAAAAGAAAAATAGGACATGTTATTGTGAGTTATAATTTAAAGGTATAATATATATTTTTTTAAGATTACAACTTGGTTCTTTGAGTTAAAAATAGTATTTGTACAAAGTTGTAAAGAACTACAATATTCATAAACTTTAAATACTACGTTTGTTCTACAATATTAGTAAACAATTCCCATTGAATCTCAAAGGATTCTGAATCATTTCATGAAATTGATATTGTTCTTAAGTTATATTCATACTTATGTATTTGTTCGGCTCCATTTATGGTTGGTATGACATTATCTATTTTACACATGTATAAGTATAGTTTAATTAACAAAATACCATTACTATGGCTCTAGCTGACTTTGTTAAATACCCAAGAAGACAATTCTTCTTATTCATTAAAAAAACAACACAATTATCCTGGTAATATCTCATCCCTTGATGCTTCAGATTTCTGACATTCCTGGAATAAATGTTCTAAATTTTCCTCACTTTGTTTGCAAATAAAACACAATGGATCATCATTTATTTTTATTTTGTTCAAAAGTCTATTTGTTCCAAGTACCCTATGAATTAATCTGTATTGGAATCACTGTATCTTTATATTATTTGTTATTACAAAGGATAGTTCAAAAATGCAATTCCATTCATTTTCATTAATTATGGTGTTGAGTTTTATACACCATTTTGCTTAAACTGAAGGTTGTACATTGTTTTAGCACCGGATTACTGTTTAAATATACGTTATAATAAGGGTGGGAAAAGGGTTTGTTAATGTGTTGTTTAGGACACGGTATACAATTTTTTTTCCACAAATTTATCTGAAAGTTATTTTCGAATTGAACAGTTCACTTAATTCATCAAGAGAAATAAAGGTTTTATTTCACAAGATATCACATATACATGGAATTCAAGCATCATACGATGACTTGAAGAAAAAGTTTTATTTCCTATCAATATATTTGGTTTTTACAAAAGTGGATAATACAACACTTCGTCTGCTTTTATTTCTAATTTACTACAAAAAATGGGAAAGTTTGAAAATCAATTAATAAAAAAATCTATGTTGATAAGCCTTTGATCTTGATATTAGATCTGAATGTTTCACTGTTCCATCGTTTTAAATACAGCATGTTTGGTATAAAGAACAAATCGTATGCATATTGGGTCCATTGTAAATGTTGTACCCTCATAGGGTAATATCCACTTCGGCAGATGCCAACGGTAGAGGTCATTCTTCGCAAAGTGCGTGCTATCTAGACTAAACAAATATTTCAACAAAAACAGACACAGTGCAAGTAAGAAGGAACAAAATATATTATTATACGAATTACTCGTTTATGTAAACAATAATTTAAAGTACACAATTATTTGAACAATTTAGATCCTGTTACACAGAAACATATGGTAATCAAATGTGCATACACTACATACATAAGTTTTTAATCAATAGTGTTAAGAAAATTATACTATATATTTGAATTTTAGGACCATACAAACGCCTATTTTATATATATGTATTACAAATAAACACGTGAAGAACCATTATTCTAAACTATACAGTTGAATACTAGCAAAACACAGCCCTGGATTATATGCCAGTTGGATATTAAAGGAACACATTATTATAAAAAATTACTATTAATACTACTGATGTCTTTTCGCCAGCAGCGTTGCACGTGGACAATATATTATGATTGTTTAAAAAAAGTCCAAACTGTTACATTGAATATCCACCACATTTACTATCCACAGGTGTGCAAGTCCATGAAAGGCGTTCGGTTGAAGCGTGATTCCTTCACCACGAAGATCAATAGTCTTCAGATTGTGTCATGATGATACGTCCAACATTTTACACTCACATCCCTCAATTTTAAATATCTTCAGCAGTGCAAGTCCATTAAAGGCGTTCGGTTGTATCGAGAGTCCTTCACCACGAAGATCAATAGTTTCCAGCTTGTGACATGATAAGACGTCCAAGGCTTTACACTCACAGCCTTTAAACTTCAATATCTGCAGCTGCGAAAGTCCATTTAAGACATCAGGCTGTAGCGTGATTGGTTTGCCACACAGATCTATTATTTTCAGATTATGCCATGATGATAAGTCCAACCTTTTACACTCACATCCCTAAATGTTCAATATCTTCAGCTGAGCAAGTCCATGAAAGGTATTCGGTTTTAGTGTTATTCTATTACACAGGTGTATAGTTTTCAGATTCGGACACTGCGATAAGTCCAACAATTTACACTCAAAGCCCTCCAACTTTAATTTCTTCAGCTGCGCAAGTCCATGCAAGGCGTTCGGTTGTAGCCTGATTCTGTCACCAATAAGATCAAGCGTTTCCAGACTTTGACATAATGATAAGTCCATGCTTTTGCACTCACAGCCCTCTAACTTTAACATCTTCAGCTGCGCAAGTCTATGAAAGGCGTTCGGTTGTAGCGTGATTCCTTCGTCATGAAGAGAAAACGTGCCAGCAAGATCAATAGTCTCCAGATTGTGACATGATGATAAGTTTAATTGTGTACACTTACACCAACACAACTCTAGTTTCTTCAGTTGTGCAAGCCCATTTAATGCATTTCGTTTTAGCGTGATTTCTCCGAATTTTAGATCAATAGTCTCCAGATTGTGACATGTTGATAAGTCTAATTGTGTACACTTACACCACCACAACATTATGTTTTTCAGTTGTGCAAGCCCTTTTAATGCATTTGGTTTTAGCGTGATTTTGCTCCCAACCATATCTAGTACTTCTAGTACTGGCATGATGATAAATCCAACCCTTTACACTCACATGTATGCAATTTTAATGTCTTCAGTTGCGAAAGCCCATTTAATGCATTTGGTTTTAGCGTGAGTTCTCGGCCAAAAATATCTAGTACTTCCAGTCTATGGCATGATGTTAAATCCAACCCTTTACAGTCACATAAATAAAATTTTAATTTTTTCAGTTGCGAAAGTCTGTGACAAACGTAAGGTCGTAGTATTTCTTCATTTATTTCGAGGCTTTCAAGATTTCGAAAAGAAGATAAATCAAACGCACTTTCGTCTTCCATTAGCCTTCGCGGTTTTATATAATCGTTATTAGAGAATGGATAAATCTCAAGAAGCTTCGCGTTTAACTTGTTCATTTG